>NC_091165.1:28343530-28383300 GCF_040958095.1 Procambarus clarkii | reverse complement strand
GAGAGAGAGGAGAGGAGAGAGAGAGAGAGAGAGAGAGAGGAGAGAGAGAGAGAGAGAGAGAGAGAGAGAGAGAGAGAGAGAGAGAGAGAGAGAGAGAGAGAGAGTGATCACACACACACAAACTAACCTCATTTCCACCTCTCTCTCCTCCCCCCCCCCTCCTATTCCCCCTTCAAAGTTCAGAATTACGTGAACAAATCGTTCGTCGGACGTCGTTCATTCCTTCAACTTGACCGAACGAACACAGTACGCATTCGTCAGTCTCCAGCTCATTGGCTTTCACACTCTACGCGTCTCGGGGATAATTTCATTCCTTGTTCGATACCCTTAACGCCTCTCATGTTTCTCAGATTATCCGCTATATTGTTCCAACCGGATATATCACGCTCGATATCTCACACGATAGCAGTCATACGCAAGAGGTGGCACCACTCTTTATCTTGACCTTTGGTTGCATCTGTTGACCTCTGGGTTGCATCTGTTGACCTCTGGGTTGCATCTGTTGACCTCTGGGTGCATCTGTTGACCTCTGGGTTGCATCTGTTGACCTCTGGTTGCACCTGTTGACCTCTGGTTGCATCTGTTGACCTCTGGGTGGCATCTGTTGACCTCTGGGTTGCATCTGTTGACCTCTGGTTGCACCTGTTGACCTCTGGTTGCATCTGTTGACCTCTGGCTGCATCTGTTGACCTTTGGGTTGCACCTGTTGACCTCTGGTTGCATCTGTTGACCTCTGGCTGCATCTGTTGACCTTTGGGTTGCACCTGTTGACCTCTGGGTGCATCTGTTGACCTCTGGTTGCATCTGTTGACCTCTGGTTGCACCTGTTGACCTCTGGGTGCATCTGTTGACCTCTGGGTTGCATCTGTTGACATTTGGGTTGCACCTGTTGACCTCTGGGTTGCATCTGTTGACCTCTGGGTTGCATCTGTTGACCTCTGGGTTGCATCTGTTGACCTCTGGGTGCATCTGTTGACCTCTGGGTGCATCTGTTGACCTCTGGGTGCATCTGTTGACCTCTGGGTTGCATCTGTTGACATTTGGGTTGCACCTGTTGACCTCTGGGTTGCATCTGTTGACCTCTGGGTTGCATCTGTTGACCTCTGGTTGCACCTGTTGACCTCTGGTTGCATCTGTTGACCTTTGGGTTGCACCTGTTGACCTCTGGGTGCATCTGTTGACCTCTGGGTTGCACCTGTTGACCTCTGGGTTGCACCTGTTGACCTCTGGCTCAATATATATAATCACATTGCCCCTAAATTATTCTCTCATTGTAATGTTACACACACCTCTAACTTGTTACACTGGTGTAAGCTCCCCCCCCCCCCCACCCTTAGGGAGAGAGAGAGCAGCCGTCTTCAGACGGATAAGAGAACACGAACGATGTCGTGGATCCAAATGTGGCTAGTGTAACTTTAAGATAAATACGTGTTAATTTTGATTCGTATCTATTTCTAGTTTTATGCGATACGTGTTAATTTTGATTCGTATCTATTTCTAGTTTTATGCGATACGTGTTAATTTTGATTCGTATCTATTTCTAGTTTTATGCGAACGAAAATCCGCAAATTCGCCCGTTTTCTCATTGGAAATTGATCAATTTCAAAGTATCACCATTGGAGATTGAAATAATCGAGTCAGGATTAGAGATAGAGGGCAAAATAATCCCAATAGGCGGTTAAATCCACACAGGTATCCATGCCGCTGCTGCTGAAGTAATCAATTCAGTTATTGAATAATCCACGTCACAGGTGGAATAATCCGGGTGAAAGGAGAATAATCCAGATCGTAGCCAACGTTGGATGCGTTAAATCACGGCGCTCTTGAGTAAATAATCCAGGATTTAACCTTCTCAAAAATGATGACCTATCCGGCACGTCAACTCCGTACTCCAGAAGTACGATGTTTACACCGCCAACGGCGCCGCCTTAAAGAATCAAACGAGAATATTAAGTCACAGTTGGTTGCAGTCGAACTTCATATCCACGGCTTTCTCTTCATAATACTCTATGGCGATATAATATACGATTGCAATAACAAATAATGGATATGGTTGTACCAGAAAAACACACACATTTTCTTCACGCAACCGTCACGAGCTTCGGCATTCTTTTGTTTGGAATTAGCGTCACCAGCGGCGTTCGAATCTTCGCTCTGACTGATGGCTTAGGCATCAATGTTCCCTCCGACTGATGTCCGATATATCCCTGTGCATATTAGGCTACGATATTCGTGTATATATATTAGGCTACGATATTCGTGTATATATATATATATATATATATATATATATATATATATATATATATATATATATATATATATATATATATATATATATATTAGGCTACGATATTCGTGTATACGATATCCCTGCACATATTAGCAGGCTATGATATCCATGTTCATATTATAGCCTACGATAACTGGCAGCGTTGTAGGATCGCCTTGGCAATATATGTAGATAAAATATCTACAGTTCTGTAGTAGATTACTAACTCATTTTCGTACGTTATTTATCATCTACTTCTGTAGCTTTTGTTATTGTGATTGACGCGTGAGGACTGAAGGAGGCAACCTGTAGCCTAGTCACCTGGGGCCAGATTCACGAAGCAGTTACGCAAGCACTTACGAACGTGTACATCTATCCTCAATCTTTGACGGCTTTGTTTACATTTATTAAACAGTTTACAAGCATGAAAACTTGCCAATCAACTGTTGTTATTGTTATAAACAGCCTCCTGGTGCTTCGGAGCTCATTAGCTGTTTAATCATTGTAAACAAAGCCGCCAAAGATGGAGAAAAGATGGACAGGTTCGTAAGTGCTGTCGTACCTGATTCGTGAATCTGGCCCCTTCAGTTGGGGCCAAATTGGTGACAGGGAACTGTATTCTGATTTTTGTAATTTTGATTTCCATTTTATTTCATACTAGTTATGGTACGAAATGAGTGATTGTAATAATTTAGCCCTGTAACTTGTCCCTTTTTTTATTTTGAAACAGGAAACAAAATACAATATACAAAAATACAGTCAAATTAAGTGTTCTGGCAGCCACTCAGTTTGTCTTCATCAACAGTCGGCCCTAGTAACTCCCCTTGAGTATTTTGTATGTGGGAAACATGGCTCCTCCGAGTCATCTATTTTTTTGTGTGACTGTGGGGGCTAGTCTGACTCTGGACCTTTTCCTGCTGTGTTTTTGTGTTAGATCAGCACGCCAGGCTGGTGTAGGTGAGTAACTAGGTGAGCACACTGGCGCTGCACATGCCATGATTGGTCTGACGTATATGGAATGCGTTTCAAGCGATTGAAACGTATTACCAGGTGTGGGTAAGAGAGAAAGAGAGAGAGAGAGAGAGAGAGAGAGAGAGAGAGAGAGAGAGAGAGAGAGAGAGAGAGAGAGAGAGAGAGAGAGAGAGAGAGAGAGACAGATAGAGTTACTGATTGCTTATACACCCTTGACCTTTCCAAAGGGCTAATGCCACCTTCCAACATAACTCAGGAGTCGGAGCTCATCTCTTGGGCCCCAAGGCAAGCGAGTGAAGGGAAGGGGGGAACTATCAACAGAAAGCGCCAAGCCATTACGACTATATATAGCACTGGGAAGGGGAGTCGGGATAAGGATTTGTGATGGGACGCTGGGAAAGGAAGGAAGGAATGGTGCCCAACCCACTTGTGGACGGTCGGGGATTGAACGCCGACCTGCATGAAGCGAGACCGTCGCTCTACCGTCCAGCCCAAGTAGTTGGGGGGACAAGCGAGCGAGACAAATATATACAAAGATGAACAAAAGCGAAAAGAAGTATATGACCTCTGACCTGTCGCGCGTAGTCGCTCCCCCATGATCAAGGAAGCTATGGGTGTTAGCCAGTTGCATGAGTGTAAGTAATACTAACCGGTGACCTTGGGTCTTCCTGAGGTGGGGGGGGGGGGGTGAGGTCAAGGACCATATCAGAGGTCAAGAAGGGTTGTCAATATGCTGGATCACTGATGTTGTTGTTGTTGGTCTGGAGTACCGAGTCACCCCCCAGGTGACAGGTTACACACATGTCTACAGGATGGTGAGGGACGTCCTACATGTCTACAAGATGGTGAGAGACTTCCTACATGTCTACAAGATGGTGAGAGACTTCCTACATGTCTACAAGATGGTGAGAGACTTCCTACATGTCTACAAGATGGTGAGGGACGTCCTACATGTCTACAAGATGGTGATTAAGTAACTGATAATACCTCCACCTTCAACCCCTTCCCCCTCCCCCCCTCCCCCCCTCCCCCCCTCCCCCACACCCCCACCCTCACACCCCCACCCCCACCCATGATGACTATACCCCATCAAGCAAATCCTGGTTCCGCCCTTCACCTCTTGTTGAAGACTTGCAGGTGTGGGGGGGGGGGTTATGGGGGTTGATTTAGGGGGGTGGGGGTCGGTGAGGGAGGGGGGGGGAGGGTGGTTGAGCGCGAAGGCTGTGAATTAAGTGCACTTAAGATGTTAGGCTTAATGCGTTCGTTTGGAATATTGTGAGTTTTCTATGTTTGGTTAAGTTGGGATCAGTTAGGGTTATGAGATGGTTAGGGATGGTCAGCCAACATTGTCAGCCAACACGATCAGCCAACACTGCCAGCCAACACTACCAACCAACACTACCAGCCAACACTACCAACCAACACTACCAACCAACACTACCAACCAACACTACCAACCAACACTGCCAGCCAACACTGTCAGCCAACACTACCAACCAACACTACCAACCAACACTACCAACCAACACTACCAACCAACACTACCAACCAACACTACCAACCAACACTGCCAGCCAACACTGTCAGCCAACACTACCAACCAACACTACCAACCAACACTACCAACCAACACTACCAGCCAACACTACCAGCCAACACTACCAGCCAACACTGCCAACCAACACTCCGTACTAATGATTTAACAGACAATTCAACTAGGAACTGATGCCCACGATTAAAGAATAAGTTGGAGGCGGCTTTCCTTGGCTCTCACACCTCTATGTACAAAAAAAAAAAATGCAAAAACACTACGTTGGATCCGTGACGACAGTGAAAGCTAGAATGGGTGAAATCTAGGGGAAAGGGGTGTGAAAGTTAGGGGGTGAAAGCTAGGGGGTGAAAGCTAGGAGGACCAGCATGAATTTGGAAAACTATTTTATGGTCACTGGTGAAATCTTTCCTCTGATGTTTTCCCCCATCCAACTGCATACATATCCAGTTCCTGTCTCCTTCCCTTCCCCGAAGCCTCCTTCCTGGAAGAAGAATTTTCCAGAAGCCATAGATGTCGATCTGCAGGTTTGTGTAATAACTGTAGAGGGGGTTTCCTGGAAGGTTAGGAGAGGAGGAGAGGTTGGCTTCTGCTGGAGTCTTCAGCAGGGCTCCTGCTGGGGTCTTCGGGGTCTTCAGCAGGGCTTCTGCTGGGGTCTTCAGCAGGGCTCCTGCTGGGGTCTTCAGCAGGGCTCCTGCTGGGGTCTGTAGCAGGGCTTCCTGAAAGAGAGGACCTTCCACATCTCTAGTTTTGACATCCTTCCATTTTCTTCAAAAGGAACAAAGACTCTTGCAGAAGGTGTATTTGGTGAGACTTAGACCCATCCGGTGGTAGTGCTGGGCTTGCTAGACTGGCGTAGATGGACCGTCTACCTTGGGTAGACTGGCGTAGATAGACCGTCTACCTTGGGTAGACTGGCGTAGATGGACCGTCTACCTTGGGTAGACTGGCGTAGATGAACCGTCTACCTTCCGGAAAATTGCTGGGGGAGGGGAAGTTGTTTTCCCCCAACAATTTCTACAACTGTGCTCACTTCGATTATACAAGACACGGGATGACCGCGTCAATCTATTCCCTGCTTGCCTAACACCCGGGCCGGGGATTGATCAACGCATTTGTGGAACCAGTTGCCGCGTGGCGGAGTGGAGGTGAGGTCCCTCGATTGTTTCAAGCGCGGGTTGGACAGGTATATGAGTGGGATTGGGTGGTTATAAATAGGAGCTGCCTCGTATGGGCCCATAGGCTTTCTGCAGTTACCTTTGTTCTTATGTTCATTTACACGACACCTCTACCGCCTCCCTCTATCATGGCGGCTGTGTTTACATATACTAAAGAGTATGACAATGTCAGACCACGGAGGAAAATGAAACAGGAATTTCCTTAAGTACTTTCGTATATTAAATACATCTTCAGAAGGAAGGAAGGATTCCTTCTGAAGATGTATTTAATATACGAAAGTACTTAAGGAAATTCCTGTTTCATTTTCCTCCGTGGTCTGACATTGTCACATTCTTAATCACGTGTTTATTTTCGTGATATACACACTAACGAGTATATGAGCCTCGAATCACCATGAGGTTGTTAATAACAACAACATTGGGTTGTGAAGGCTCCCCAACTCGTAAGCTATTTAGTAAATGTATACAAAAGGCGCCATGATTAAGGGAAGATGTAGAGGTTTCGTCAGTGCTTGAGTAAATGGTTGAAGAAGCTGCGATTAGGAAGGTGGATTTTAACCTTTGATTTCTCTGTTAAATAGTTTGTTTTCTGTGTAAAATGATTGACTTGATATGTCGCTCCTTTAATTGTTAACTCAGATTATTTTCTTGTAGACGCCAAGATAAAAAACAGAGTTAAATACCACGTATTATTTCTTCTTCACCTGATGCCTCTGTTCACCTAGCAGAGATGCCATCAAGTGGAATGTGCTACCAGGAGAGAAAGAAGAGATTGTCGAGGCTAGTCAATAAGCAACCTCAATGGTGTGTCTAGAAACACGAGGAATAAAAGGCATTGCAATAACATTGCAATCGCTACATGCAGATCGGCGTTCAATCCCCGACCGTCCAATTGGTTGGGGCACCATTCCTTCCCCCCGTCCTATCCCAAATCCTTATCCTGACCCCATCCCAGTGCTATATAGTCGCAATGGCTTGGCGCTTTCCCTGATAATTCCCTTCCCTTGTAAGGCGGGGCCAGGGAGCCGACTCCCGACCCCGTAAGTGCATCTAGGTGAGTGCACTCCGCCTGCCGGAGTGGCTGCCGTGTCCGGCAACTTTGCCAAAAATGCCAAACTGGCTCTGCTTCATCGTAGAGGAGGAGGAGGAAGAGAAGATGATGATAGTACAGAAGAGAACGAGGTGAGAGGAGACCATTAAAAGGTGGAGGAATTAAGAAATAAATATGGAGGAGGAGGATGGAAAACAGGAGATCCGGGTCCTGTTGACGGAATGTTTTGGGCCCTTCCCTAGTCCCTCCTAGTTATACACACACACACACACACACACACACACACACACACACACACACACACACACACACACACACACACACACACACACACACACACACACACACTCTCTCTCTCACACACGCACAATGGAAAAGAACAGATAACAGAAGAAAGATGATAAAATAAATGCATAGTAGAAGCCCAGTAAATGAATACTTAAACAGTAGCAGAGAAATATGACAACAATTGCACTCACTAAAGACCAAGAAACACCCTAAGCTTCGCCACAACACCCTGGGGGGGGGGGGGGAGGGGGTGGCAGTATACTAAACAAGGAGACTGAAGGCAGTTAACCGGGAGACTCGAACCACCGACACCCTTGAAACCCACTAGAACAATTAGTGCAGATAAGGTAAATGGAACATGTAGTTATAATACTACCATCAATGTCGTTGAAACGGCTCCCTAAACTACTCTATAACTTGAGAAACAAGACTAAAGAGTACAATGAGGATGTTGTTGTTATAGATTCAGCTACTCGGAACAAGTTCCAAGTAGCACGGGCTATGGTGAGCCCGTAACTTACCTGGCACAGGAGCAGGGCAAGTAGCACGGGCTATGGTGAGCCCGTGGTGGACTTACCTGGCACAATGGGGGATGTTGTTGTTGCTGTTTCCGATTTAGCTACTCAGAACGAAGTGTCCATGTAGCACCGGCTATGGTGAGCCCGTAGCACAATGAGGAGTTTCATTTGTAAAGGAAGTACACCTAACCCCAGCTCCTACTCCAACATCTTCCCCTAAATTCCGTCTATCCTTTATCCACGTCGCTCCCCTATCCTTCTCTCACCTCTACACGTCGTTACCTCACCTCTCACCCGTCTCTCCCTGTCACCTCTTTCCTCTACATGTCGGATACGAGTTTCCCGGATGTAAGGTGAAGCAGGTGAACCGCGGAATCTTAAGTCAGCGGTTATTGAGCTCTTAAGATTCCGAACAGCGCATGTCTGTGACTGAAGGTGGTGTAGGTGTCTACACTGTGTGTGTGTGTGTGTGTGTGTGTGTGTGTGTGTGTGTGTGTGTGTGTGTGTGTGTGTGTGTGTGTGTATGTGTGTGTGTGTGTGTGTACACTGTGTGACTGCCTAATGTATCTACACTAGGCCTCTACACTGCGTCTAAGTCTTAGTATTAAATGATTGTCGGCAATTCAGAGATTGGATAACGCGCTTTTGCGTCGTCTGAAAGCTGAAGTGTCGAATTAAATTAATGAAAAATATCTTCTTTCTTTCCTCGTAAATACAGCGGCAACGAATTTATTTAAAAAAATCGCCTAGCTCTTTATCGTTCTCAGTGAGACCGAGAATTTTTTTTCCCGTATTGGGATTTTTTTTAACCCAGTTTGATTACAATTAAAGTGGTTATAGCGAGGATATCATCACGCTCTGATGAGCCTGATATTTCTGGTCCAAATTGACTTATTTTTTTTTTATTTTTCGGCCACCTCGTTACCTGAAATGCTCGCTCATTCTTCCTCTCATTGACGTATGTGATCGTATTTTAGTTTCCGGGCTGACCTGAAACCGGAAACCCGGTTTATTATATTTCAGATGTTATGTGAGAGATTCTGCTAATTGGTGTATTTTGTTTAATTTAATTATTTGGATGAATTCCGTTATAATTTCCTTTATTTCCTATTTTGCTTATAATTCCTCGTTTTCTATATTAGTCTATGTTTCTGTGAGTGCAATAATATTATATTTTTCGGGTACCTATAAATATACTCAATTTATATATTATATGTTCCTTATATTTTAATACTTCTGGTATGTGGAGCCGGTCAGCCGAGCGGACAGCACGCTGGACTTGTGATCCTGTGGTCCCGGGTTCGATCCCACGCGCCGGCGAGAAACAATGGGCAGAGTTTCTTTCACTCTATGCCCCTGTTACCTAGCAGTAAAATAGGTACCTGGGTGTTAGTCAGCTGTCACGGGCTGCTTCCTGGGGGTGGAGGCATGGTCGAGGACCGGGCCGCGGGGACACTAAAGCCCCGAAATCATCTCAAGATAACGTCAAGATGTTTGTAACACTGTAATGTAATAGTGTAATATTTGTAGGAGTGGGGCCTGACAGCTGAGTGGACAGCGCTTCGGATTCGTAGTCCTGAAGTTCTGGGTTCGATCCCCGGTGGAGGCGGAAACAAACGGGGCAGAGTTTCTTTCACCCTGACGCCGCTGTTCACCTGGCAGTAAATAGGTAAACTGGGAGTTTGACAGCTGCTACTGGCTGGTTTCTGAGGTGGGGGTGTGTGTAACAAAAAGGAGGTCTGGTCATGTTAGCCACATGTCTAAGAAAGTTTTATGTCAACATCTTCTCATTCGTTATCTGTCTGTCTGTTTGTGTGTGGGTGTGTGTGTGTTTCTCTCTCTCTCTCTCTCTCTCTCTCTCTCTCTCTCTCTCTCTCTCTCTCTCTCTCTCTCTCTCTCTCTCTCTCTCTCTCTCTCTCTCTGTCTCTCTCTGTCTCTCTCTGTCTCTCTCTCTCTCTCTCTCTCTCTCTGTCTCTCTCTCTCTCTCTCTCTCTCTCTCTCTCTCTCTCTCTCTCTCTCTCTCTCTCTCTCTCTCTCTGTCTCTCTCTCTCTCTCTCTCTCTCTCTCTCTCTCTCTCTCTCTCTCTCTCTCTCTCTCTCTCTCTCTCTCTCTCTCTCTCTCTCTCTCTGTCTCTCTCTGTCTCTCTCTGTCTCTCTGTCTCTCTCTCTCTCTCTCTCTCTCTCTCTCTCTCTCTCTCTCTCTCTCTCTCTCTCTCTCTCTCCATTCATCGTTCAGCAAATTAATCATTTCCACTACCAAAACACACCATTGTTCCAGAGGTTCCTCCCACAGGCTCTGACGTCATGTTTCCTTTCATCGTTTCCCCCCCTCCCCCCCCACTCCCCCCCACTCACTCTCCCCCTCCCTCCACTCCCCCCCTCACTTTCCCCCTCCCCCACGCTCCCCACCCTCCCCTCACCCACCATATCTATGCTGATGCTTTCAGACCAGTGTCACCATGTGGCGTTTAACGTCTACGGACTCTACACGCCACGTTTCAGTCTGTGGTGACGCCAGAGACCCGCAGGAGTCATGACAGCTTTACCACCACCACAGATCCCCACAGGAACACACACACACACACACACACACACACACACACACACACACACACACACACACACACACACACACACACACACACACACACACTCACACACACTCACAGACTAGTACCCGAGCTGAGAGGTATGAGCTACGAGGAGAGACTACGGGAATTAAACCTCACTTCGTTGGAAGACAGAAGAGTTAGGGGGGACATGATCACCACATTCAAGATCCTCAAGGGAATCGACAGGGTTGATAAAGACAGGCTGTTTAACACAAGGGGCACACGCACTAGGGGACACAGGTGGAAACTGAGTGCCCAAATGAGCCACAGAGATATTAGAAAGAACTTTTTTAGTGTCAGAGTGGTTGACAAATGGAATGCATTAAGAAGTGATGTGGTGGAGACTGACTCCATACACAGTTTCAAGTGTAGATATGATAGAGCCCAGTAGGCTCAGGAACCTGTACACCAGTTGATTGACAGTTGAGAGGCGGGACCAAAGAGCCAGAGCTCAACCCCCGCAAACACAACTAGGTGAGTACACACAGCTTCTGCAGTTGGAACAACAGGAGATCTATATGTAGGTTTTTGAGGTTCGTCCGCCCTCTGTGGGCCCGGCAGCTGGAGCTCGACCCGGTACATATCGCCATGGGGAAGGGGGGGGAGAGGGGGGGACATGGAGGAGCGTCCTCATGAATGGCGGAAACAACCTAGACCGGAAACAAGTGAGGAAGGAAGAGCCGTGATTGTAAGCACTAACGTGTTTTACCCGCCTTTGTGTGTGTGTGTGTGTGTGTGTGTGTGTGTGTGTGTGTGTGTGTGTGTTTTCTTAGTACTGCTAAATTATATATTTGACTGTGAACATGGAATTGAAGTTCTATGAGGGCGATAATATATATATATATATATATATATATATATATATATATATATATATATATATATATATATATATATATATATATATATATTAGTTCAGGGACCATTCAGGCTTGTTTGCATTTGTGTTCCTCACGTGTGCCCCAAAGAATGAGGTGATTTGATAAAATGCTATGCCCAAGATTACCATCCGAGTGCCGGCGGGGAAGTGGTTCAAATAGCCTCGGCTATCACTTCCTTTTGTCCGGTCGTCATGGTCAAGCGGATTAAGGCGTCCCTGTACATACCAGTTGCGTTGCTCCTGGGAGTATGGGTTCGAGTCACTTCTGGGGTGTGAGTTTTCAGTTGTATATAGTCCTGGGGACCATTCAGGCTTGTTTGCATATATATTAGTATATTTTGGTAGCAGTCTTTCCTGTAGACATATATTATTAAATATGACCGAAAAAGTAAGATTAATAATTCTAACACGAATTTTCTCAATCTTTCGTACATTTCTTTTCACTGTTGGAGGTAATATTACCTCCAACAGTGAAAAGAAATGTACGAAAGATTGAGAAAATTCGTGTTAGAATTATTAATCTTACTTTTTCGGTCATATATATATATATATGTATATATATATATATATATATATATATATATATATATATATATATATATATATATATATATATATATACATATATATATATATATATATATATATATATATATATATATATATATATATATATATATATACTGTGTGTTCACTCTGTGAACACACAGAGTGAACACACACAAGCAACCCCAGCGGGCTTGCTTGTGTGTCTCAAGGTAAAAGAAGATAAAAAAGTAAGAACACCCGTGTTACACTTATGTGACGCATACGGTCGAAATGCGACGTTCTTTGTAGGAGGACAGGTTGTGGGAGGACAGGTTGTAGGAGGAGAGGTTGTGGGAGGATAGGTTGTAGGAGGACAGGTTGTAGGAGGACAAGTTGTAAGACAGGTTATAGGAGGACAAGTTGTAGGAGGACAGGTTGTAGGAGGACAAGTTATAAGAGAACAGGCTGTAGGATGACAGGTTGTAGGAGGACAGGTTGTAGGAGGACAGGTCACATGTATACTACATATCTGGCTACATAACAAGAAGAACACATATTAAATAAGGAGACTTCAATATTTGCCAAAATGACAGAGAAAATTGACAACTATTGGTTTAGTCACGAGGCTTCACTCTTAACGCGATGGGAACTCGTCACGTGACGGTGCGTGACTGTGCGTGACTGTGCGTGTCCGTGACAACGAGGACCAGCCCACAGCCGTTACAGCTAAAGTGTTATACAGCGTAGTGATGGGGTTCTGCGAGTGTGACGGCGTAGTATTCACTTCCCTCCCTCGCTGCTCTCCCAAATGCTATCATTTTCCATCCTAACGGTCAACATCCTATTAAAATAACCGCCATCCGTAATCATTCTCGATTTTTTTAACCAGAATTGACCATATAACGGGTAATTGACTCTATAGTGGAGAGGCTCCAGGCTCCGTGTTCGGCGCGAATGTCAAATTCTCTACTCTGTAACCCGGCATTAATTTGCCTCGCGGGCCAGGATGGGTTGTGTAATAGCGATGTCAACACTTCTAAGCTCATGTAGTCTGCCCTCCAAAGGTCCTCGGGTCTCTGCACCTCTGTAACACTGACCCAGATGTGAGCACTCGTGCTGGTGTAGGTTTTAACGAGCGTTTACGCAGCTGCAATACGGAACCTGTACATCTTGCCTCACTTATGGCATCTTTGTTTACCTTAATCATAGCAGTTTATGTCCTCCGAGGCGCTGCTGGGTTGTTTATAATCAATGATAATCTTGGGTTGTGAAGCTTCGAAGTTCGTATACTTTATAGTGTAAACAAAGCCCGGAAAGATGTACAGGTTTCGTCAGTACTTGATGAATCTTCGGGTCAGGAAGCATGGGTCCTATTGTTGATCCAAGATGAGGAGTGTTGCCAAGGAAATGGGTAATGACACTAGCGCGGGAAACCGGCCTAGTGTGGGCGTGGGCGGTGAGGGTGTGGGGGCGTGGGGGGGTCGAGGGTGTGGGCGCGGCCACGGGCGTGGTAGTGAAACACGCATGGAATGATAACCTGCTATCGACCACACTAATATAGCAGCAATAAAAAAACAGCTTTTTTGAACAGATTCCCGGACAGCTGAGCATCGGGCCCTCTATACTGCTGGAGATACGTCGTTGATATCTCTCCACGGGCGGGTGGGCGAGAAGGTCAAGGTGGACTTGACGTGGAGACGGGCCCTGTTTCTCAAGGTGGAGGAGTGGCCGCGCGCGCAAGCTGTAGGGCCTGGAAATGGGTTGGGGGTTAAGTTGGAAGGGATGGTGAGGAGTTATTGGGACCCATTGGCTGTTGTGCATTAGTGCTCAGGGCGCCTGGGAAGCCTCGTCGTCCATCAAGGACAGGTGATAAACACCACTAATTAGGATACGAGATTTAATTGTTGATGGCTTAATGCAATTTACTCTGTCTCTCTCTCTGTCTCTGTCTCTCTCTCTCTCTCTCTCTCTCTCTCTCTCTCTCTCTCTCTCTCTCTCTCTCTCTCTCTCTCTCTCTCTCTCTCTCTCTCTCTCTCTCTCTCTCTCCAACAGGACACACACACACACACACACCATGCGGGTGGGACCGGGCCCCGAGCTAAAGGAGCGGAAGTTCCGTTGGGGGGCGGGGGAGGGAGGAAGTAGCACCGGATACCACCCGGAAGCAAGGAACCCCCGGGGAGGGGGGCCCACGAGGGCACTCTGCACCTCACTTAACCGGATGTGTACTTCGTGTATCCGGATATTCCCATGCCGGTTTGGTAGCCGTAAGGAAGGGAGGGGGGGGGGGACGACGCGAGTTTTCGAGACGCAGTTAAAAGCAAAATCACATTTTTATTTGAAATTTTTCGCACGTAAAGATGATTGTTGTTTCAGTTTGCGCGATGGCTATTACCTCCATTCAAAATGAGGGGAGAGAGAGAGAGAGAGGGGGGGGGGGGAGGGGGGGTTTCTAATCGTTTTGTTTAGTTTTTTTGTGTAGTGTTCATCCCGTCATTGGCAAATATCCGGTCCGGGTACAGGAAACACCCGCTGGTCCTTTATTAATGCCAACCGGAGTTGTAGTTCTGATCTGCGGCGCTGTCAAACAAACTTTATATATATATATATATATATATATATATATATATATATATATATATATATATATATATATATATATATATATATATATATATATATATATATATATATATATATATTAGTATATTTTGGAAGCGGTCTTTCTTGTAAACATATGTTGTTGAATATGACTGAAAAGGTAAGATTAATAATTTCTAACACGAATCTTCTCAATATTTCTTATGTTTTTCTTCACTGTCGGTGGTAATAAAAATAACAATTCTCCGAAATTAATTTTTTAATTGTTTGACGCCTGAACGCGTTTCGTAATTCGTATTACATTTTCAAAGACTTAATTTACGCACAAGTTCTTCGTACTTATACTCTATTGGATGAGGTGATATGGTACAAAAGTTTTGGGTGAGGTGACAAACACAAGACAGAACACGAAACAATGGGGTATAAATTGGATAAGTGAACATATGAATGGAAGTGACTGCAGAAGGTCTATTGGCCCATACTTCCTCTTGCTGCTTCCATATTGGTTCGGGGTCTTGAAGTAGGTAGAATATAGTTGTGCATTAATTGGCTGTTGATTGCTGGTGTTGACTTTTTGATGTGTAGTGCCTCGCTTATGTCAAGCCGCCTGCTATCGCCGCCGCCGATAGCACTATGTGTTCACCTAGTTGTTCACCTAGTTGTGTTTTGCGGGGGTTGAGCTTTGCTCTTTCGGCCCGCCTCTCAACTGTCAATCAACTGTTTACTAACTACTTTTTTTTTCCCCACACCACACACACACACACACCCCAGGAAGCGGCCCATGACAGATGACTAACTTCCAGGTACCTATTTACTGCTAGGTAACAGGGGCATTAAGGGTGAAAGTAACTTTGCCCATTTGTTTCTGCCTCGGGCGGGAATCGAACCCGCGCCACAGAATTACGAGTCCTGCGCGCTATCCACCAGGCTACCAGGCCCCATGTGTATGTGTGTGTGTGTGTTTGTATACTCACTTATTTGTGACTGCAGGATCGAGCGTTGGCTCTTGGATCCCGCCTCTCTAACCTTCGGTTGTTTACAGTAATGACTCCTGATCTTCCCTATCATACCTAGTTTTAAAGCTATGAATAGTGTTTGCTTCCACAATGTGCTCCTTTAGTTCATTCCTTTTCCCCACAACTCTCACGCTAAAATAAAACTTTCCAACAACTATATGACTCCTTGAGTTTCCAGCTTCCATCCGTGTCCCCTTGTTCTGCTGGTATTCCGTGTGAACATTTTGTCTATTTCCACTCTGTCAATCCCCCTAAGTATTTTGTATGCTGCTACCATATCTCCCCGCTCCCTCCATTTTTTTTCTAACGTCAGGTTCAGTTAATTCAGTCGCTCTTCATATCCCATCCCATGCAACTCCGGGACTAGCTTTGTCGCAATTTTTTTTAACCCTTTCCAGGTTCCTAATGTGTTTATGTAAGTGGGGGCTCCGTGATGGGGCTGCATACTCTAAGACTGGTCTCACGTAGGCAGTGTAAAGCGCTCTGAATACCTCCTTACTTAGGCTTCTGAATGACGTTCTAGCTTTAGCTAGCATAGAGTACGCTGCTGTCGTTATCCGATTTATATGTGCCTCAGGAGTTAGATTTGGTGTTACGTCCACCCCCAGGTCTCTTTCTTGAATTGTCACAGAAAGGTAGTTTACCTGCATTGTGTACTGTCCCTTTGGTCTAATGTCACCTAGTCTCATTTCCATAACTTTACACTTTACACTTAACTAGGTGTACTGGCCTAGTTGTGCTTGCGGGGGTTGAGCTCTGGCTCTTTAGTCCCACCTCTCAACTGTCAATCAACTGATGTACAGGTTCCTGAGCCTATTGGGCTCTATTATGGGGTTCCTGAAACTGTATGGAGTCTGGAGTGTCAGTTCGGGTACTAGTCTGGTGTCAAGCCCTTTAACCTTCTCGGGTTTAGTCCTGTGTTTGACGAGAGACACGGACTCCATGCTGGGGCTGCAGGTCGGACTCCATGCTGGGGCTGCAGGTCGGACTCCATGCTGGGGCTGCAGGTCGGACTCCATGCTGGGGCTGCAGGTCGGACTCCATGCTGGGGCTGCAGGTCGGACTCCATGCTGGGGCTGCAGGTCGGACTCCATGCTGGGGCTGCAGGTCGGACTCCATGCTGGGGCTGCAGGTCGGACTCCATGCTGGGGCTGCAGGTCGGACTCCATGCTGGGGCTGCAGGTCGGACTCCATGCTGGGGCTGCAGGTCGGACTCCATGCTGGGGCTGCAGGTCGGACTCCATGCTGGGGCTGCAGGTCGGACTCCATGCTGGGGCTGCAGGTCGGACTCCATGCTGGGGCTGCAGGTCGGAAGCCAATACATTAGACAACCGACGGTTGAATGCCGGGGTCCAAGAGCTAACAGGTCGATCCTGTAGGCACGGATTATAAATACACACATACAAATGATACAGATCAACAAATGATTGGCAGTTGAGAGGCGCAGCAGCGTGTCGAAGCTCAACCCCCCCCCCCAACAAGTACAACTAGGTGAGCACACACCTAGGGGGGGGCCTCGTAGCCTGGTGGATAGCGCGAAGGACTCGTAATTCTGTGGCGCGGGTTCGATTCCCGCACGAGGCAGAAACAAATGGGCAAAGTTTCTTTCACCCTAAGTGCCCCTGTTACCTAGCAGTAAATAGGTACCTGGGAGTTAGTCAGCTGTCACGGGCTGCTTCCTGGGGTGTGTGTGGTGTGGGGAAAAAAAAAAGTTAGTAAACAGTTGATTGACAGTTGAGAGGCGGGCCGAAAGAGCAAAGCTCAAACCCCCGCAAAACACAACACAACTAGGTGAGCACACACCCACAGCGGGATAGGGTGTGGCAGGGGAACAGGAAGGTCTTAAGAATCACTAGCCATTGAAGCCTCACGTCCCAGCTCCTGCACACGCTTTATTTGCAATAAAAAAATACATATACCAAAACTCCAGGGCAGATAAGAGTGGACAAAGACTGGCTTCCTGTGCCAGGGCGATGACAAGGAACTGGGGCGGGAGCGGACGTCTCCCGCCTCACATCCGACGGATCAAAGAAAACGGAGGGACAAAATGTAAACAAAAGATTTAAGCAAGAAGGAGGAGAGGGGGGGAATAATTTGTTTGTGATTCTGCTAAGCTCGCGTTTGGTATGCTGAGAGCGTTGTTTCGGGCGTGACTGGGAGTAGTTGGGTAGTTAATTGGTTAATGCGTGTTTGGCTGGCTCTGTGAGTGTGTGTGTCAGAATCTCTCGCTGGTGCTCTCAATGTTTTTCATTTTTTGTTTTATATTTTGCGTAGATATGCATGATGTTACTGAGTAGTTGTAATGTGGCGTGTGTGTGTGTGTGTGTGTGTGTGTGTGTGTGTGTGTGTGTGTGTGTGTGTGTGTGTGTGTGTGTGTGTGTGTGTGTGTGTGTGTGTGTACTCACCTAGTTGTGCTTGCGAGGGTTGAGCTCTGGCTCTTTGGACCCGCTTCTCAACTGTCAATCAAACAACTGATTTTGTTTTGCACACACACACACACACACACACACACACACACACACACACACACACACACACACACACACCCACACACACACACACACACACACACACACACACACACACACACACACACACACACACGTAGTTTCAAAGCGTTATATGACAAAGAGTGCTGAGTAGACGGGACACCACGACCGTAGCTCTCATCCTGTAACTACACTTAGGTAATTACAAACACACACCATGCAAGGTAATGGAGAAGATCGTGAGAAAAAACCTTGTAACACATCTGGAGAGAAGGGACTTCGTGACAACATGGGTTCAGGGAGGGTAAATCTTCCCTTACAGGCTTAATAGAATTCTACGATTAGGTGACAAAAATTATGCAAGAAAGAGATGGATGGGCGGACTGCATTTTTTTGGACTGTCGGAAGGCCTTTGACACAGTACCCCATAAAAGGTTGACGCATAAGCTGGAGAAACAGGCAGGAGTAACTGGTAAGGTGCTCCAGTGGATAAGGGAGTACCTAAGCAATGGGAAGCAGAGAGTTACAGTGAGGGGTGAGACTTCAGATTGGCGTGAAGTCACCAGTGGAGTCCCACAGGGCTCTATACCCGGACCTATCCTGTTTCTGATATACGTAAATGATCTTCCAGAGGGTATAGACTCATTCCTCTCAATGTTTGCTGACGACGCCAAAATTATGAGAAGGAATGAGACAGAGGAGGACAGCTTGAGGCTTCAAGAAGACCTGGACAAGCTGCAGGAATGGTCGAACAAATGGTTGGTAGAGTTTAACCCAAGCAAATGTAATGTAATGAAGATAGGTGTAGGGAGCAGGAGACCAGATACAAGGTACCATTTGGGAGATGAAATACTTCAAGAGTCAGAGAGAGAGAAAGACCTGGGGGTTGATATCACGCCAGACCTGTCCCCTGAAGCTCATATCAAAAGGATAACATCAGGGGCAAATGCCAGGTTTACTACACATCTCTCTCTCTCTCTCTCTCTCTCTCTCTCTCTCTCTCTCTCTCTCTCTCTCTCTCTCTCTCTCTCTCTCTCTCTCTCTCTCTCTCTCTCTCTCTCTCTCTCACACACACACACGACGTACTGTTGTCTCTACAAATAAAACCTCTAAATCTAAATCTATCATGGGGAAAGGGAGTTCTGCCTGAGTTATCTAATCCTGGGGAGAGTGGAGGTCAGTAAATAATGATGGGGGGGGGGGCGGTGAATGGCATGGGGGTTCATGTGACGACATTTTGGAGGGTTTTAGAGTGGTCTTGTGGGTCATGGGGTCACATGGGGGAGAGTTAACATGGGGGAGAGTTAACATGGGGGGGGGGGTTATCTTGAGGTTATCTTGAGATGATTTCGGGGCTTTAGTGTCCCCGCGGCCCGGTCCTCGACCAGGCCTCCACCCCCAGGAAGCAGCCCGTGACAGCTGACTAACACCCAGGTACCTATTTTACTGCTAGGTAACAGGGGCATAGGGTGAAAGAAACTCTGCCCATTGTTTCTCGCCGGCGCCTGGGATCGAACCCAGGACCACAGGATCACAAATCCAGCGTGCTGTCCGCTCGGCCGACCGGCTCCCCCAAGGGGTGGGAGGAGGTATCATCAACAAGTACGCTAATTACTTTCTTTGCTTCTGTTTTTCTTCGTATCTCTCTTTCGGTTCTTTATTAAATTTGTCTCACGTCTCTGTTCTTGTGGTCTGTTTCTTTCACCTGTGAATCATCACTATATATATATATTTCTCTGTTTACATTACTAAAGTACCTGGTCTTTACCTGTACCTCCGTCCCCTTAGGCAGGGACGAGAGTCCGAAAGACTCCCTTAGGCAGGGACCGGAAGACTCCCCCAGGCCGGAAGTTTGTATGTGGAGGAGTTGGGGGGGAAACCGACCCCCGCCGCGAGGGGCGAGGGGGGTTGTGGTTAGCGACCGTTGAGGGTCCCCCCCCCCTTTTACATCTCTCACAGCCCCCCTACTCCCTACCATCCTCATCTCCCTCACCCCCCTTCTTGAGGCGCCCTTCGTGGAGAACTTCCATCTCTACTCATTTGTGCTTTCCTTCTCCTTCTTCCCTTTCCCGCCCTTTTTGTACCTATCCCTTTCGACTATCTCCCTCCTCCTCCTTCTATCTTCTCTTGTCCGACCTGTTCATCCGTCTTCCCTTCGTCTCCTCTCCCCCTCCTTCTCCTCCTTGCCTCCTCCTCCTCTTCCTCAGTCTTCGCCAAGTCTATAAATAATCTGGCAGTTATTTTTGACCGGAAGGAAGGAGAGAAGGGAGAGCGTGAGAACGTTGGTGTGGGAGAGTACCCAGATTATGATGCTGCGAGAGGGAGAGGAGAGAGAGAGAGAGAGAGAGAGAGAGAGAGAGAGAGAGATAAGAGAGAGATAAGAGAGAGCATATTTGTCTGTCCAGGGTTGGAAGATCAGATGCTTGCAAGGCTTGAGACCCACCTGACTTTGCAAGGGGAATGGTCTGAGGTATGGGATGGACATAGGCACGTACATGCTTTAAGAAATGTTAAGATTGATTGAAATATCTTGTAATTTTCATGGGTTAAGTGTGAATATTGGGTGTGATTTCCATAGGGTTATTAGTCAATAATATATATATATATATATATATATATATATATATATATATATATATATATATATATATATATATATATATATATATATATATATATATATATATATTGATGGTGTATGAACTGTATATAAAAAAATGATCACTAACTCGTGAGCAATTGATCCTCCGTTAGCATTATCGATCAGACTTTGATCATTGATATAATCAAGTCTGCCACCCATGAGGTGTGTGACTGGGTATCTGTGGGCACCTGGGTATCTGTGGGCACCTGGGTATCTGTGGGCACCTGGGTATCTGTGGGCACCTGGGTATCTGTGGGCACTTAGGTATCTGTGGGCACCTGGGTATCTGTGGGCACTTGAGTATCTGTGGGCACTTGAGTATCTGTGGGCACCTGGGTATCTGTGGGCACCTGGGTATCTGTGGACACCTGGGTATCTGTGGACACCTGGGTATCTGTGGGCACCTGGGTATCTGTGGGCACCTGGGTATCTGTGGGCACCTGGGTATCTGTGGGCACCTGGGTATCTGTGGGTACCTGGGTATCTGTGGGGACCTGGGTATCTGTGGGCACCTGGGTATCTGTGGGCACCTGGGTATCTGTGGGCACCTGGGTATCTGTGGGCACTTGGGTATCTGTGGGCACCTGGGTATCTGTGGACACCTGGGTATCTGTGGGCACCTGGGTATCTGTGGGCACCTGGGTATCTGTGGGCACCTGGGTATCTGTGGGCACCTGGGTATCTGTGGGCACTTGGGTATCTGTGGGCACCTGGGTATCTGTGGACACCTGGGTATCTGTGGGCACCTGGGTACCTGTGGGCACCTGGGTATCTGTGGGCACCTGGGTATCTGTGGGCACTTGGGTATCTGTGGGCACCTGAGTATCTGTGGGGCATAGTGGTATGTGTGTGTGTGTGTGTATTTACTATTTGTGTTATTTGTACTTGCAGGATCGAGCTCTTAGCTCTTGGACCCCGCCTCTCTACCCATCGATTGCCTGATGTACAAGGCAATTACCATATACAAACCCTTCCATTTCAAATTAAAATATCTTTATTTACATAACATATAACTTAATTCAGTCACGTAGAACATTTTTTCAGAAATTTTTTCTCAGGTTTGCAAGTGGCAAATTGTCACTTGCAAACCTGTCCCTTAAATAAACGTTACATTGTAGCAGTAACCTTATCCACTCCTCTTGCAGAATACAGTGCTATACGACAGTCAGAAATACGACAGTTCATTGGTGTTCTGTACATAAGGTTGAGACGAGTGAAGCATTGTATTGCCTGTATGTTCCCCTTAATATTATTTGCTATTATTAATGGGTATAACTCATTGTTGCCTGAAATGTGGGCATTAGGTACGGCGTTTTCGCCCGTACTTGCTTGCAGGAGGGCACGGCGCCACCCCAGCAGGAGGGCACGGCGCCACCCCAGCAGGAGGGCACGGCGCCACCCCAGCAGGAGGGCACGGCGCCACCCCAGCAGGAGGGCACGGCGCCACCCCAGCAGGAGGGCACGGCGCCACCCCAGCAGGAGGGCACGGCCCCACCCCAGCAGGAGGGCACGGCCCCCACCCCAGCAGGAGAGCACGGCGCCACCCCAGCAGGAGGGCACGGCGCCACCCCAGCAGGAGGGCACGGCGCCACCCCAGCAGGAGGGCACGGCCCCCACCCCAGCAGGAGAGCACGGCGCCACCCCAGCAGGAGGGCACGGCGCCACCCCAGCAGGAGGGCACGGCGCCACCCCAGCAGGAGGGCACGGCGCCACCCCAGCAGGAGGGTACAGCCCCCACTTCAGCAGGTTTAAGCTTCGCTACCTGGAACAAAAAGTTCCAAGTAGCACGGTCTATGGTGAGCCCGTAGTGGACTTTTGATACGTTTAACAGCACCGCCAGGTGAGGTCAAATGTTGCGGCCTTACTGATCTGTTTGTTCTCACCTAGTTGTGCTTGCTGGGGGGGGGGTTGAGCTCTGGCTCTTTGGTCCCGCCTCTCAACCGTCAATCAACTGGTGTATACAGGTTTCTGAGCCTATTGGGCTCTATCATATCTACATTTGAAACTGTGTATGGAGTCAGCCTCCACGGGCATGTGTGTGTGTGTGTGTGTGTGTGTGTGTGTGTGTGTGTGTGTGTGTGTGTGTGTGTGTGTGTGTGTGTGTGTGTGTGTGTGTGTGGGTGACGGTTAGGAACCCAACGCTCCACTTCCCGCCATTTTCGCTTCCTTCCGGGTCTTGATTTAAACCCTTCACCCCCCCCCTCACCCCTGACACCCCCCCTGTCACCCCCCCCCTCTGTTACCCCTCCCCGTCTCCAGAGGGGGGCACATCCTCTCTATATCCACTTCTGTGCTCCTAATAACTGCTCTGCAATCCTCTATAGATGCTAGAACAAATGTACGCGACTCTATACCCTCTACAGCAAGCATGTCAAACTGAGGGTGGCCCTGAGGGCCATGTGTGAGCCACATGTGGGCCACATCTGTGTTGTCATGAGGGCCACACACACCACAACTCATCGAAGTCGTTTCATAACAATTGAAGAATATTTGTATTAGTTAAACTTAAAAACATACAATGTGTATACCAATGCTCAAGCGGCTGGCCACATTCATGAATGCAAAGTAATAAAGTACTTTAACAACTGAAGTAGTTCAAGAAACAAAAAAAATAAGATTTAGACCAGCTAGTTAATGTATTGTTAGAGATCTTGACTCGCTCGCGTCACAGCTGCTTTCACGTTTGTGCTTTTTGAAATCTATTAAAAGGTGACAGTTTAGAAGATACAAAACTACAATTTTGGCAGTTAAGTGAGCAAATTAGAGTATCTTTTTATGGTGAGCAAAGTAGAGTATCTTTTTATGGTGTGCAAAGTAGAGTATCTTTTTATGGTGAGCAAAGTAGAGTATCTTTTTATGGTGTGCAAAGTAGAGTATCTTTTTATGGTGAGCAAAGTAGAGTATCTTTTTATGGTGAGCAAAGTAGAGTATCTTTTTATGGTGAGCAAAGTAGAGTATCTTTTTATGGTGAGCAAAGTAGAGTATCTTTTTATGGTGAGCAAAGTAGAGTATCTTTTTATGGTGAGCAAAGTAGAGTATCTTTTTATGGTGAGCAAAGTAGAGTATCTTTTTATGGTGAGCAAAGTAGAGTATCTTTTTATGGTGAGCAAAGTAGAGTATCTTTTTATGGTGAGCAAAGTAGAGTATCTCTTTATGGTGAGCAAAGTAGAGTATCTTTTTATGGTGAGCAAAGTAGAGTATCTCTTTATGGTGAGCAAAGTAGAGTATCTTTTTATGCGGGTCGCAGGCGTTCTTGTACAGTGCCACGTGGTGGACATGACTGCTAGGAGCCTTCTTAGTCAGTCTGATATCCCACACCTGCACCAGCTCCCCCACACCTCCACCAGTCCCCCCCACACCTGCACCAGCCCCCCACACCTGCACCAGCCCCCCCACACACCTCCACCAGCCCCCCCCCCATCCACCAGCCCCCCCCCATCCACCAGCCCCCCACACCTCCAGCAGGTATGGAGAACCAGTGAAGGGTGTTGACCAAGCAGGAAGAACGTGTTATAGTGAGCTTTGAGGCTGTGTGTGTGGGGGTGATGGTGGGGGGGGGGGCAGGATGAATGGGGAAGTGGGGGAGGAGGAACAGGGTGAAGGGAAGAGAGGAAGGGAATGAATGGGAAGTGGGAGGAGAGGAAGAGAAACGAGGAGGAGGAGGAGGAGACACTAGAACAATTCCAGTCAACAGATTTGAAACAATTTCCTTGTAATGTTGTTGCCCCTGTATATAATATTATAATATATGATATATATTATATAATGAGGACCCTCTCACCAGTGCACTAGTAAAGAGTTCAGTTTGGGGCCCTCTAGGACGGGCCAACAATTTAGATATTATATATAGAGGGAAGTGAGAGTAGTAGTGGTGGTAGTGGTAGTGGTGGTAGTGGTGGTGATGGTGGTGGTGGTGATGGTGGTGGTGGTAGTGGTGGTGGTGATGGTAGTGGTGGTAGTGGTGGTAGTGGTGGTGGTGGTAGTGGTGGTGATGGTGGTGGTGGTAGTGGTGGTAGTGGTGGTAGTGGTGGTAGTGGTAGTGGTGGTAGTGGTGGTGATGGTGGTAGTGGTGGTGATGGGGGTGGTGGTAGTGGTGGTGATATGTGTGGCGCTCGGGTCACACATATCTACACTTGAAACTGTGTATGGAGTCAGCCTCCACCACATCACTGCCTAATGCATTCCATTTGTCAACCACTCTGACACTAAAAAAAGTTCTTTCTAATATCTCTGTGGCTCATTTGGGCACTCATGAGGGTACTCAGTCTCCACCTGTGTCCCCTAGTGCGTGTGCCCCTTGTGTTAAATAGCCTATCTTTATCTACCCTAGCAATTCCCTTGAGAATCTTGAATGTGGTGATCATGTCTTCCCGTAAGTCTTCTGTCTTCCAGCGAGGTGAGGTTTAATTCCCGTAGTCTCTCCTCGTAGCTCATACCCCTCAGCTCGTTCATGTACACAGGCTACGAGGAGTCGTTTGGGTCTCTCTCTCTCTCTCTCTCTCTCTCTCTCTCTCTCTCTCTCTCTCTCTCTCTCTCTCTCTCTCTCTCTCTCTCTCTCTCTCTGTCTCTGTCTCTGTCTCTGTCTCTGTCTGTCTCTCTCTCTGTCTCTGTCTCTCTCTCTCTCTCTCTCTCTCTCTCTCTCTCTCTCTGTCTCTCCTGTTCTCTCTCTCTCTCCTGTTCTCTCTCCCTCCCTTCTCTCCCCCTCCCTTCTCTCCTTCCTTCCCTCCCACACTGCTCCTGTTCCTCCTGTGCCCTTCACGGGTCACCACACACCTCTCCCTTCCTCCTTACATGTCTTCCTCTCCGTTATCTTCCTGTCTCTCTTGTCCTCTTTATTCCTCTTGTCTACCAGTCTACTCACCTATTTCTACTCGCCTATTTGTACGGCCAGGCCGGACATTGTGGCCACGGGTGGGTCAGCTCGGGTACTAGTCTAGTGGCAAGCCGCTCAATCTTGTATATACCACGTATGTCAGACCAATTCTGGAGTATGCAGCGTGACAGTCCGTGTCTCGCCAAGCACAATTGGAGAAGATTCAGAGGTTTGTCACCAGACTAGTACCCGAGCTGAGGGGCATGAGCTACGAGGAGAGACTACGGGAACTAGACCTCACGTCGCTGGAAGACAGAAGACTTACGGGGAGACATGATCACCACATACAAAATTCTCAGAGGAATTGATAGGGTTGATAATGGCAGTTTATTTAACAGAAGGGGTACACAAACAAGGGGACACAGGTGGAAACTGAGTGCCCACATGAGCCACAGGGACGTTAGAAAGAACTTTTTCAGTGTCAGAGTAGTTAACAGGTGGAATGCATTAGGCAGTGATGTGGTGGAGGCTGACTCCATACACAGTTTCAAGTGTAGATATGATAGAGCCCAATAGGCTCAGGAACCTGTACACCAGTTGATTGACGGTTGAGAGGCGGGACCAAAGAGCCAGAGCTCAACCCCCGCAAACACAAATAGGTGAATACACACACACACACACACACACACACACACACACACACACACACACACACACACACACACACACACACACACACACACACACACCACAGGACATTGCGCAACAAAGCCTCTTGAAAAGTGAGAGAAATTTCCGAGGCGAGCGGAGGGAAGAAAGCGAAGAGGAAGAGGGAATGAGAAAGAGAGAAGAGGAAAGCAAGAGGCAAGAAATAAGACAAGGAAGAATAGGGGAAAGAAAGAGGGAGAGGGAAATAAAGAAGGGAAGAGCTAGAAGTTCAGAGATGGAAGGAGTGGATAAGAGAATAAATAGGAGAGGAGAGTAAGGTAGAGGATAAGAAGGGAAAGGGGGGAAGGTAAGGGAGGAAGATGGGAAAGGGCAGGAAGGGAAGGGTAAGAGCTTCTGTATACCATCTTTCACCATTTCCTCTCGTGCCGGAAATGGTGCCCCATTCCCACCTCTGTGTACGTGGTGTCTGTGTACGTGGCCCTGTGTACGTGGTGACTGTACGTGGTGTCTGTACGTGGCTCTGTGTACGTGGTGTCTGTACGTGGCCCTGTGTACGTGGTGTCTGTACGTGGCTCTGTGTACGTGGTGTCTGTACGTGGCTCTGTGTACGTGGTGTCTGTACGTGGCTCTGAGTACGTGGTGTCTGTACGTGGCTCTGTGTACGTGGTGTCTGTACGTGGCTCTGTGTACGTGGTGTCTGTACGTGGCTCTGTGTACGTGGTGTCTGTACGTGGCCCTGTGTACGTGGTGTCTGTACGTGGCTCTGTGTACGTGGTGTCTGTACGTGGCTCTGTGTACGTGGTGTCTGTACGTGGCTCTGTGTACGTGGTGTCTGTACGTGGCTCTGTGTACGTGGTGTCTGTAAGTGGCTCTGTGTACGTGGTGTCTGTACGTGGCTCTGTGTACGTGGTGTCTGTAAGTGGCTCTGTGTACGTGGTGTCTGTACGTGGTGTCTGTACGTGGCTCTGTGTACGTGGCCCTCTGTACGTGGCCCCTCTGGACGTGAATGTTTACATGGCTCTGTGTACTTGGCAGTGTGTGTGCGTGTATGAGAGAGAGAGAGAGAGAGAGAGAGAGAGAGAGAGAGAGAGAGAGAGAGAGAGAGAGAGAGAGAGAGACAGACAGACAGACAGACAGACAGACAGACAGACAGACAGACAGACAGACAGACAGACAGACAGACAGACAGAGAGCAAGGGGTTGCTCCCGGACCATGGGGGTCGCCGTCGGACCAGAGCACATGTGACCCATCTCAGCCGAGAACGGAAATATCCACGGGTGATAACTCTAAGTTACTCATTTACACGGCCCGCCATTAACAACCTACGAGGTAATTAGACCCGCTCCTAACAGCTCTGGAGCCACGTGTGGCGCGCTCGTTCCGTAGACTCGTTCCTATCCCTCTAATGATGTCTTGAAGAACATGTCATTATGTAGCGTTACCTTGAGGTTACCTTGAGGTGTTTTCGGGGCTTAGCGTCCCCGCGGCCCGGTCGTCGACCAGGCCTCCTCGTTGCTGGACTGGTCAATCAGGCTGTTAGCTGTATACTAATACAGACTAGGTTTACACCGATGAGTTACAGACGTGTTCCTTCAGGATGAGTTTGCGAGACTGAAGACGGAACGCAGGATTGTGTGAGACAATACTGAGGCTATGAAATGGGATCGGTCATGCGTCCGTGTACTCCCCGAGGCCCAGGCACACACACACACACTATCTACTGGACAAAGATCACATTATACAGCCTTGTCCTCATACCCCATTCGAATGCAATATAGTCATATTGACTGGGTCTTTACCCCTCATAATTACCTCACCTTGCCGTATATATATATATATATATATATATATATATATATATATATATATATATATATATATATATATATATATATATATATATGCGAACAAGCCTGAATGGTCCCCAGGACAATATGCAACTGAATATAATTGAATATATTGCATATTGTCCTGGGGACCATTCAGGCTTGTTCGCATTTGTGTTCCTCACGTGTGCCCCAAAGAATGAGGTGATTTGGTAAAATGCTATGCCCAAGATTACTATCCGAGTGCCGGCGGTGGGGTGGTTCAAATAGCCTCGGCTATCACCTCATTTTGTCCGGTCGTGATGGTCAAGTGGATTAAGGCGTCTTGTACATACCAGTTGCGTTGCTTCTGGGAGTATGGGTTCGAGTCACTTCTGGGGTGTGAGTTTTCAGTTATATATATATATATATATATATATATATATATATATATATATTCCAGGGTTCCTGCCCGCCATCTGAGGAGCTGGAGGAACTCGACAACCTATGACAACCATCTTTGTAACCTATATGTAACTCCTTTTTATATATATATATATATATATATATATATATATATATATATATATATATATATATATATATATATATATACTTCATCCCCTGACTTTGGTCTCGTTCACCCCTCCAGTCCCTATCCACACCCCCTGTCCCCCCCCCAACCACACCCCATCTCCCCCTCCCCACACCCCCCTTCCCCCCACACACCCCCTCCCCCCCCACCACAGGGATGAAGGACCACGTGTAAACAAACAGACGCTGACCGTGGGAGGAGGAGGAGGAGGCTGGGAGGGGAATCATTAACATGGGCGGAAGTGAAGACAGCAGAGCAACAGTTCTCGTACTAGGAGTAGGAGTTGTAGCAGGTGTGTGGTGAACAGGTGTGTGTGTGTGTGTGGTGTTGGTGGTGAGCAGGTGTGTGTGGTGTTGGTGAGCAGGTGTGTGTGGTGTTGGTGAGCAGGTGTGTGGTGTTGGTGAGCAGGTGTGTGTGGTGTTGGTGAGCAGGTGTGTGGTGTTGGTGAGCAGGTGTGTGTGGTGTTGGTGAGCAGGTGTGTGTGGTGTTGGTGAGCAGGTGTGTGGTGTTGGTGAGCAGGTGTGTGGTGTTGGTGAGCAGGTGTGTGGTGTTGGTGAGCAGGTGTGTGTGGTGTTGGTGAGCAGGTGTGTGTGGTGTTGGTGAGCAGGTGTGTGGTGTTGGTGAGCAGGTGTGTGTGGTGTTGGTGAGCAGGTGTGTGTGGTGTTGGTGAGCAGGTGTGTGTGGTGTTGGTGAGCAGGTGTGTGTGGTGTTGGTGAGCAGGTGTGTGTGGTGTTGGTGAGCAGGTGTGTGGTGTTGGTGAGCAGGTGTGTGTGGTGTTGGTGAGCAGGTGTGTGGTGTTGGTGAGCAGGTGTGTGTGGTGTTGGTGAGCAGGTGTGTGTGGTGTTGGTGAGCAGGTGTGTGTGGTGTTGGTGAGCAGGTGTGTGTGGTGTTGGTGAGCAGGTGTGTGGTGCAAGTATTGCACTGCCGGGTGTACAGGGAGTTTAGAGCGGTAGTCTAAGAATTCTGAATAGTTCCAAGAGAAAGAGAATGGAGAAGAACAGATGGATTAAGAAACAGGGACTGCAGAAGGTGTAGGGGAGGGTGAAGGGGAAGGTGTAGGGGAGGGGTGTAGGGGAGGGGGTGTAGGGGAGGGTGTAGGGGAGGGTGTAGGAGAAGGACGGGACTCCTGAAGGATAGTAGTAGGCATTAATCATCCATATATCTATCTTGCCACTATCCTTCAGGATAGTGGCATGATAGATATATTGAGAGAGAAACGGTGGGAAAGATTGGCTCTCTCAGGGGCAGCTGTCCCTGTGTGTGGCTCTCTCAGGGGGCAGCTGGCCCTGTGTGTGGCTCTCTCAGGGGCAGCTGGCCCTGTGTGTGTGTGGCTCTCTCAGGGGCAGCTGTCCCTGTGTGTGTGTGGCTCTCTCAGGGGCAGCTGGCCCTGTGTGTGGCTCTCTCAGGGGCAGCTGTCCCTGTGTGTGGCTCTCTCAGGGGGCAGCTGGCCCTGTGTGTGGCTCTCTCAGGGCCAGCTGTCCCTGTGTGTGGCTCAGGAACAGGAGCGGAGGGCCGGCAAGAGGACACAAGCCTCATGCCTAACTTTCCGGTGGAGGAAACGAGGTATTTTTTTGCCTCGTTAAATTCTTCTTAACGAGGATAATTCTCCGGAATTCCTGGTTGGAAGTGACACCACCGGCTGGATATCCGCAGGAAAATGTCGACACAAAGTTGAAAGGTGAGTGACAAAAAAATACGAAAAAGAAACATTTAAAAAAAAATTTTTAAACGTAAATGGTCGTTTTGAACAAAAATTTGAAAAAAATTTGTACCTGCGCCCGGCGCTTTGGCCTGGGTTCGTATCCTGGCCGGGGGAGGATTGACTGGGTGCCAATCCTCGACTGTAAGCCTCTGTTCACCCAGCAGTTAAATGGGTATCTGGTTGTTAAACGATTTGGCGGGTCGTATTCCGATTGGGGGGGGGGGGATTTTTTTTAGGATTAAAGGACCTGCCGGAAGCGCTATGCCTGCTAGTGGCTTTACAACCATGTAACAACTCTTGTATATATAAATAAATAGCAAAATGAAATTATGACGTTTTCACACATCTCGAATACATATATAATAGACAAAATATACATCATTTATTTGCATTAGGATAAGCCCTTGACAGCTGACTAACTCCCAGGTACCTATTTACTGCTAGGTAACAGGGGCATTCAGGGTGAAAGAAACTTTGCCCAATTGTTTTTGCCTCTTGCGGGAATCGAACCCGCGCCACAGAATTACGAGTCCAGCGTGCTGTCCGCTCGGCCGACCGGCTTCATGAGGTATGTTTTAAGTTAAGATGGTTAGGCTTAAAGTTTAGCTACCTATGTAGTTACATAGTTAGTAATATGTTGTTTTTGTGAGGGGGGGGGGGCTGAGGGGACAGAACACTGGACGCGTGATCCTATGGTCCCGGGTTCGATCCCGGACGCCGGCGATAAACAATGGGCAGTTTCTTTCACCTTGATGGCCCTGTTACCTAGCAGTAAATTGCTACCTGGGAGTTAGTCAGCTGTCACGGGCTGCTTCCTGGGGGGTGGAGGCCTGGTCGAGGACCGGGCCGCGGGGACACTAAGCCCCGAAATCATCTCGAGATAACACGCCTACAAACACCACACAAGTGAGTGCACCATCGACTACACACACCTGGGGCCATATTCAAGAAAGCAGTTACGCAAGCACTTACGAACCTGTCCATCTTTCCTCAATCTTTGGCGGCTTTGTTTACAATTATTAAACAGTTAATGAGCTCCGAAGCACCAGGAGGCTGTTTATAACAATAACAACAGTTGATTGGCAAGTTTTCACGCTTGTAAACTGTTTAATAAATGTAACCAAAGCCGTCAAAGATTGAGGAAAGATGTACACGTTCGTAAGTGCTTGCGTAACTGCTTCGTGAATCTGGCCCCTGGTGTGTTGTACTCGGTATACCCCCCCCTGGTGCTTCAGGGGAGGCACGGGCACGTGGAAGGTTCCGTTGCTGCACGCCCTGGAGAAGCACGTGTGTGGCACGTGAGGGACGTACGTGTACCTAGTATAGATCTGATGTAAAGTCGTTTTATTAAAACGTGGACACGACTTCCTCTTTCGCAAGTGACGACAACAGTGTGTGTGTGTGTGTGTGTGTGTGTGTGTGTGTGTGTGTGTGTGTGTGTGTGTGTGTGTGTGTGTGTGTGTGTGTGTGTGTGTGTGTGAGTGTGTGTGTGTGTGTTTGTGTGTGAGTGTGTGTGTGTGTGTTTGTGTGTGTGTGTGTGTGTGTGTGTGTGTGTGTGTGTGTGTGTGTGTGTGTGTGTACTCGTCTAGTTGTGTTTGCGGGGGTTGAGCTCTGGCTCTTTGGTCCCGCCTCTCAACTGTCAATCAACAGGTGTACAGATTCCTGAGCCTACTGGGCTCTATCATATCTACATTTGAAACTGTGTATGGAGTCAGCCTCCACCACATCACTGCCTAGTGCATTCCATCCGTTAACTACTCTGACACTGAAAAAGTTCCTTCTAACGTCTCTGTGGCTCATGTGGGTACTCAGTTTCCACCTGTGTCTCCTTGTTCGCGTCCCACCAGTGTTGAATAGTTTATCCTTGTTTACCCGGTCGATTCCTCTGAGGATTTTGTAGGTCGTGATCATATCTCCCCGAACTCTCCTGTCTTCCAGCGACGTGAGGTGCAGTTCACGCAGCTTTTCCTCGTAACTCATGCCTCTTAGTTCTGGGACTAGTCTAGTGGCATACCTCAGAATTGTTTCCAGCTTCGTCTTGTGCTTGACAAGGTGCGGGCTCCATGCTGGGGCCGCATACTCCAGGATTGGTCTTACATATGTGGTGTACAAGATTCTGAATGATTCCTTATACAGGTTCCTGAAGGCAGTTCTGATATTAGCCAGCCTCGCATACGCCGCCGATGTTATTCTTTAGATGTGGGCTTTGGTGTGTGTGTGTGTACTTACCTATTTGTGATTAGGGGGGTTGGACTGTGGCTCTTTGGTCCCGCCTCTCAACTGTCAATCAACTGGTGTACAGGTTCCTGAAGGTTCTTGTGTGTGTGTGCGCGCGCGCGCGCTCACGCGTGTGTACGGCGCAGGACAGTGTTCTTGGATGAGAGGAGCGGCGTGACGTCACTTCCTGGGCTGGTAGCCCCACTGGTGAGCCAGGTCCTGCCGTCTCCCAGGCGCCAGGGTGCTCCTGGTTTTTGTAAGGTGTTTGGCAATGTTATCTGTTCACCTCACCCAGCGGGGCTCCCGCGCGCGGCCAGGATGTGCGCAACTTCCGCCGCGCTGCTGCAGGGGGGGTCCTCCTAGAGGCTCCGTGCGGGGGGGGGGGGGGGGGAGAGGGGATTCATGGGGGGGGGAGGGGGAGGGAATTACTGGGGGGGGGGAGGGGGAGGGGATTCCTGGGGGGGGAGTGTTGCCGGTTTGGCACTCTCCCTCCCCCCCCCCCACCACCGGGATGGCGCAATCCAGGTCGTGTTGGGAGTCGTTAGAGAGAGAAGGGGAGATAGTTGCCTTTCTGGCAACGTTATTTCGCGTTATTATCGACGGCTGCGTTGCCTGAGACGTTACTAATTACGTCGTGCTGTAATCTGAGGTCATGTAGGGGGGGGGGGGTGATTGTACCCTCCAACGGGGCGGCCTCTTGGGGGGTAGTTAAGATGATCCAGAATGGTGGGGATTTCAACTGCTTCTCGCGGCGCTACGAAAGGTCACTGAAACAGGTCACGGGGGCTGGGCGCTATCATCCAGCAGTGGCGTAACCTGTACATCTTTCCTCAATCATGGTGGCATTCTTTATCTTTAGTATTCAGGTGATTAGATGAGAAAAATTCCTTCCAATGTTGTTATTGTTGTAATCAACATCGAAGTGCTTCCAAGCTCAATCTGTTTAGTAATAAATGGAATTGAGGACAGATGTAAAGGTTCCGTAAGTGACTGCGTAAATGCGTAAATGCTTGATTCCTGGTCTTGGCTTGTTTCAGCGACCTATCGTAGGGCCACAAGGAGTAGTTTGGACCCCATTAGACCGTGATGATCTAATGGGAAAGGGAAGGGTCATTAACTCGTATGCCTGTACTACTATCCCTCAACCCGTCCTCAGAAGACCCAAGTCCATTCCATCCAGCGGTCGACCCCCAATGACGTATTCACCCATTTAAACATGCTGTTCATTCAAAATATACATTTTCTCAAATATAAAATAATTTGGTTATATATATATTAGCATATTGTACCTATTTAGGCTTTGGTTAGGTTAGGTGTTTAGGTTCTGTTGGCGATTATTTGTATTTGGCAACCCGTCCTCGACTCAAGTCCATTCCACCCAGCGGTCGACCCCACAGACGCATTCATAAATTTTAACATGCTGTTCATTCAAAACGGGAATTTTCTCAAGTATAAATTAACATTATAATATATTAGCATATTGTGTATATATAGGCATAGGTTAGGTTAGGTTAGGTTAGGTTAGGTTAGGTTAGGATAGGTTAGGTTAGGTTAGGTTAGGTTAGGTTAGGTTAGGTTAGGATAGGTTAGGTTAGGTTAGGTTAGGTTAGGATAGGTTAGGTTAGGTTAGGTTAGGATAGGTTAGGTTAGGTTAGGTTAGGTTAGGATAGGTTAGGTTAGGTTAGGTTAGGTTAGGTTAGGTTAGGATAGGTTAGGTTAGGTTAGGTTAGGTTAGGTTAGGTTAGGTTAGGATAGGTTAGGTTAGGTTAGGTTAGGTTAGGTTAGGTTAGGTTAGGTTAGGATAGGTTAGGTTAGGTTAGGATAGGTTAGGTTAGGTTAGGATAGGTTAGGTTAGGTTAGGTTAGGTTAGGTTAGGTTAGGTTAGGTGTTTAGGTTCTGTTGGCGATTATTTGTATTTGTAGTACGTGGGTGAAGCATTTACAGCGTTGTGGTTCGAACAAAATTCGTCAGTGAAGCACTTGTTCCGGAAGTGTTCGAACGTCAGCAGTTGTGAGTCGTGTGTAAACCGCTTTTCATTCATAAACAGGGGGTTTGGCGGGTGGATGGAATGGTCTTTGGCCTTTGTGTATGAGGACGGGCTGTATTAATGAATATGCTGGTTAGCATTGTAAATGTGTGGCCACGTCTGTGGTAGAAAATAATAATAAAGAAAAAACGGCATGAGGAGGAGGAGGTATGACGTGGCCGCCGCTTTAACGAGCATAGCCTGAGGCTTAGTTGGTTGAGGCAGGTGTATAGGCGGGTATTTAAGCAGGTGTGGTGACACGTATTGAAACAGGTGTGGAGCATGTGTGTTGAAACAGGTGTGTGTGTATGTAGGGAGTTGTATGTAGCATTTACCGTTGAAGCCTAATCACTAACACGTGACTTGATGGGCAATGGACCCTCCTTGAGGTTATCTTGAGATGATTTCGGGGCTTTAGTGTCCCCGCGGCCCGGTCCTCGACCAGGCCTCCACCCCCCCCCCCCCAGGAAACAGCCCGTGACAGCTGACTAACACCCAGGTACCTATTTTACTGCTAGGTAACAGGGGGGCATAGAGTGAAAGAAACTCTGCCCATTGTTTCTCGCCGGCGCCCGGGATCGAACCCGGGACCACAGGATCAAAAGTACAGCGTGCTGTCCGCTCGGCCGACCGGCTCCTAAACTCGGACCTCATTGACGTCTGTGCTGCGTTTGAATTCCTTTATGATTAGTTTTCTGGCAGACTCGAACAGCCGCCGCGTGTCCGTCGACAGCTTCCTTGTCTCGCCGGGTGATGAAGACCCACGAGGAAGATACATGAGTCAGGATACAATGTCAGGAGTCATACAATGGTCAGGAGGCCTGGTCGACGACCGGGCCGCGGGGACGCTAAGCCCCGGAAACACCTCAAGGTAACCTCAAGGTAAGGTCAACCCATTCATTCGTCACTGCTATTGTGAGTGATCAATTTTGCTGGGTTAAAGTGGTTGGGTATTGTTCCTTCAGTCCGTCTTCATGTCCCAGTTCCTTGTCCTCATGTCCCAGCTCCTTGTTCTCATGTTCCAGCTCCTTGTCCTCATGTCCCAGCTCCTTGTCCTCATGTCCCAGCTCCTTGTCCTCATGTCCCAGCTCCTTGTCCTCATACCCCAGCTCCTTGTCCTAACATCCCAGCTCCTTGTCTTCATATCCCAGCTCCTTGTGCTCATATCCCAGCTCCTTGTCTTTATGTCCCAGCTCCTTGTCCTCATATCCCAGCTCCTTGTCCACATACCCCAGCTCCTTGTCCTCATACCCGAGCTCCTTGTCCTAACATCCCAGCTCCTTGTCCTCATATCCCAGCTCCTTGTCCACATATCCCAGCTCCTTGTCCTCATATCCCAGCTCCACTACACAAGGGAGGTACTAAAGCTTCAGCTAACAACTATATATGGCCCAAACGCACCAACAACCCCAACATAATGTTTTGGAAGAGTGATTAGGAATCAAATCTCGGGTTTTTGGGAGAACAGTGAACTTCACAGCCCAGGTCAACATGGATTAAGAGCGGGAAGAGCCTCATATCTCACAATTATTCAGTCACTGTGACAATGAAATGTTGTATGTTGTATAGTATACCGGCAACCAGGAGGCCTGGTCGACGACCGGGCCGCGGGGACGCTAAGCCCCGGAAGCACCTCAAGGTAACCTCAAGGTAGTCGGACTTTGCAAAGGTATTTGGTAAGTGTGATCACAGAGTGATAGAGAATGATATGAGATCAGTAGGTATAACAGGTTAAGTAAGGCGTTGGGTTCTACACTTTCTGTGAACCAGAATATTAACAGTAACAGTCAGTTTAATCAAGACCAAGTAAAAACCTCTGTACCTCAGGGCACAGTCCCTGCACCACTGTTTTTTTCTCATGCTTATATCAGATACAGACAAAAATACATAACTTCGTGTCGAATCAAGATATGTCGACTTGAGAATGGTCCAGGACGGACCGAAACGTCGTCGTCCCCTTCACCTTCTAGTGTGTGGTCTGGTCAACATACTTCAGCCACGTTATTGTGACTCATCGCCTGCACCACTTCGTGTCATCCTTTGCAGATTATACAAAAGAGAGAGAGAGAGAGAGAGAGAATTATAGAAGAGCGAAAGAGAACAAATATAAATAAGTCTTCTTCTAGAATATCGTCTTCAATAAAGAAGACTTAAGAAACCCAGGAGCTGAAGTTTACACGTAAGACAGTAAAAAAAAACAATTATATTGCTCAGATGCCTGTCATATCTGCTGGCCAGCAGCGACTGTCAAATATTTTGTGAACTGCGGGTTCGTCAGTACCCGTGAGAGTGTACGACGACCTCTTGGATGGTCTGCGTCCCCTTCAACCCCTTACACCCTTACCCCTGACTTGGGGGGGGGACAAGGAGTTCCCCAGATCAAGCTTTGGGGGCCAGGCTTCAGGGGAGGTCACGTAAGATTTGAATTTGAATTTGAATTTAAATAACACCTCTTTGCTGGCGGTGTCATTAACCTACTCTCTCTCTCTCTCTCTCTCTCTCTCTCCAAGAAGTAGATCCCAGCCAAGATAAGTGAATATGGAAGTATGAAATAGAGCGAGAAAATTAAAGTACAGGAAGATTACAGTGCAGTTGAGAACGTAAAGGCAAAATCAAGAAAGAAATAATTAGGTATTGGTGTAGGGTCGTTACGGCCTGTAATGGCCCCGGCTCGTTGACAGCAAACAACCGCAGATCCTCTAATCACATGTCCGCAAGCAATCACTCAACCGCAAAACACCACCGGGCCATCACTATTTTTTTGTCCAGATAAACATAAGATCAGCTTATTTCTCGGAGAGGTTAGTGGGGTACAGTAGGGAGGTTAGTGGGTACAGTAGTGAGGTTAGTGGGTACAGTAGGGAGGTTAGTGGGTACAGTAGTGAGGTTAGTGGGTACAGTAGGGAGGTTAGTGGGGTACAGTAGGGAGGTTAGTGGGTACAGTAGGGAGGTTAGTGGGGTACAGTAGGGAGGTTAGTGGGGTACAGTAGGGAGGTTAGTGGGTACAGTAGAGAGGTTAGTGGGGTACAGTAGGGAGGTTAGTGGGTACAGTAGGGAGGTTAGTGGGTACAGTAGGGAGGTTAGTGGGGTACAGTAGGGAGGTTAGTGGGTACAGTAGGGAGGTTAGTGGGGTACAGTAGGGAGGTTAGTGGGGCACAGTAGCGGGAGGTTAGTGGGTACAGTAGCGGGAGGTTAGTGGGTACAGTAGGGAGGTTAGTGGGGTACAGTAGCGGGAGGTTAGTGGGTACAGTAGGGAGGTTAGTGGGGTACAGTAGGGAGGTTAGTGGGTACAGTAGGGAGGTTAGTGGGTACAGTAGGGAGGTTAGTGGGTACAGTAGGGAGGTTAGTGGGGTACAGTAGGGAGGTTAGTGGGTACAGTAGGGAGGTTAGTGGGTACAGTAGGGAGGTTAGTGGGTACAGTAGGGAGGTTAGTGGGGTACAGTAGGGAGGTTAGTGGGGTACAGTAGCGGGAGGTTAGTGGGTACAGTAGCGGGAGGTTAGTGGGTACAGTAGGGAGGTTAGTGGGGTACAGTAGCGGGAGGTTAGTGGGTACAGTAGGGAGGTTAGTGGGGTACAGTAGGGAGGTTAGTGGGTACAGTAGGGAGGTTAGTGGGTACAGTAGGGAGGTTAGTGGGTACAGTAGGGAGGTTAGTGGGGTACAGTAGGGAGGTTAGTGGGGTACAGTAGCGGGAGGTTAGTGGGTACAGTAGCGGGAGGTTAGTGGGTACAGTAGGGAGGTTAGTGGGGTACAGTAGCGGGAGGTTAGTGGGTACAGTAGGGAGGTTAGTGGGGTACAGTAGGGAGGTTAGTGGGTACAGTAGGGAGAGGTTAGTGGGTACAGTAGCGGGAGGTTAGTGGGTACAGTAGGGAGGTTAGTGGGGTACAGTAGGGAGGTTAGTGGGTACAGTAGCGGGAGGTTAGTGGGTACAGTAGGGAGGTTAGTGGGGTACAGTAGGGAGGTTAGTGGGTACAGTAGGGAGGTTAGTGGGGTACAGTAGGGAGGTTAGTGGGTACAGTAGGGAGGTTAGTGGGGTACAGTAGGGAGGTTAGTGGGTACAGTAGGGAGGTTAGTGGGTACAGTAGGGAGGTTAGTGAGGTACAGTAGGGAGAGGTTAGTGGGGTACAGTAGGGAGAGTTTAGTGAGGTACAGTAGGGAGAGGTTAGTGGGTACAGTAGGGAGAGTTTAGTGAGGTACAGTAGGGAGGTTAGTGGGTACAGTAGGGAGGTTAGTGGGTACAGTAGGGAGAGGTTAGTGAGGTACAGTAGGGAGAGGTTAGTGGGTACAGTAGGGAGGTTAGTGGGTACAGTAGGGAGAGGTTAGTGGGGTACAGTAGAGAGAGGTTAGTGGGTACAGTAGAGAGGTTAGTGGGTACAGTAGGGAGAGGTTAGTAGGTACAGTAGGGAGAGGTTAGTGGGTACAGTAGAGAGAGGTTAGTGGGTACAGTAGAGAGAGGTTAGTGGGTACAGTAGGAGAGGTTAGTGAGGTACAGTAGGGAGAGGTTAGTGGGAACAGTAGAGAGGTTAGTGGGTACAGTAGGGAGAGGTTAGTAGGTACAGTAGGGAGAGGTTAGTGGGTACAGTAGAGAGAGGTTAGTGGGTACAGTAGGAGAGGTTAGTGAGGTACAGTAGGGAGAGGTTAGTGAGGTACTGTAGAGAGGTTAGTGGGTACAGTAGGGAGAGGTTAGTGGGTACAGTAGGGAGAGGTTAGTGGGTACAGTAGAGAGAGGTTAGTAGGTACAGTAGGGAGAGGTTAGTGGGTACAGTAGAGAGAGGTTAGTGGGTACAGTAGGGAGAGGTTAGTGAGGTACAGTAGGGAGAGGTTAGTGAGGTACAGTAGAGAGGTTAGTGGGTACAGTAGGGAGAGGTTAGTGGGTACAGTAGGGAGAGGTTAGTGGGTACAGTAGAGAGAGGTTAGTGGGTACAGTAGAGAGGTTAGTGGGTACAGTAGAGAGAGATTAGTGGGTACAGTAGAGAGAGATTAGTGGGTACAGTAGAGAGGTTAGTGAGGTACAGTAGAGAGAGATTAGTGGGTACAGTAGAGAGAGGTTAGTGGGTACAGTAGAGAGGTTAGTGGGTACAGTAGAGAGAGATTAGTGGGTACAGTAGAGAGGTTAGTGAGGTACAGTAGAGAGAGAGGTAAAGGATTGCAAGAGAGGGAAAGAACTGGGAATGGAACGGAAAGGCAGAAAATGGAAAAGGAACAGGCGTATTCGATGAGGAAAGAGTTGGACAACTATGAGATAGTGAGGATGGACGAATGGAAGGGGGAGAGATGGGAGGGGAGAGATGGGAGGGGGGAGAGATGGGAGGGGAGAGATGGGAGGGGGATGGGAGGGGGAGGATGG
>NC_091165.1:28226497-28343030 GCF_040958095.1 Procambarus clarkii | reverse complement strand
AGTCCGCTGCATGTCCACAATGTCAGATTTTTTCGTTTACTTTCGTTTCGTACCGATAGGTAAAAAAAAAGTTGTTAAATGGAGTTAGTATATGAGTAACGCGTGTGGTGGCGTGTTTACATACGGTGTAAAATATTGATCAGATTGATTCATGTTTTCTCTGCTTCCCGCGCTTTTTGGTAATGCTTTCCTTTTAGAGGTAATCTTACGTCATCAAGAAGAACTCGAGGTGATTGGCCCTCGCCGCACTCTACTATTGGTCGCCAGAATGGGAGCCGCAAGGCCAGCTCTCATTGGTTGACGTCACAAGCTGCTGCGCTGGGATTGGTCACCCACAGATAGTGACGTCCACGGCTCGTACTAGGGACGTTTTCATCAATGGTCTGCTAATTCAGATGGTGGTACGGCTGCTTGGAGTGAAGACGTGTCTTGTTGAGCTGTGCTTGGAAAGTGTGTTGACGTTGGTGCTTGACAGTCACAGTTGATGTCGCAGTAAGTGTATGTACATGTCCTGGAAGAGCAGTAGTAGCCGTGGAGTGCCCATGCTCCGCCATGCCTTCTCTTGATGGTGAGGCCGCAGCAGGATACAGCGGCGCCAGCAGCATGAGCGGGGTGAGCGCAGCGCCGGTGGTGGAGGCCAGTTTCCTGTGCGAGGCGCTGCGGCAGGCGCATGGCGTCGAGGAGATACTGGTGCTAGATTGTCGAGGTGCGGACGACTACGCTGCGGGTCACATCCGCGGCGGCGTCAGTGTGGGTCTACCGTCCCTTATGCTGCGGCGCCTGGCCTCCGGCAAGCTGAGTCTCCCGCAGGTGGTGCGGCACTTGGCCTCTGACGGCGGCGACCGCCTGGCCAGACTGCACCAGTGTGTCCCCATCGTCCTCTACGACCACGCCCACGCCTACAACCCTCACACGCCCACCCTCATGAGCATCCTGTGCCGGAAGTTCAATCAGGAAGGGTGCAGCGCGCACTGCTTGTCAGGTAGGCTGTGTTCCTGGCACTCTTGGTTCATTATCACCCTCTCTTCTACATCAATATTTTGTCTGGTAGCCGCACACAATGTTCATCCATAACACCATTGAATCCATCGGGGGAATCTTGACAAAACAAAGATTAAATTAGACAGTTAGTACACTTAGGTTCACAGGTCAGTGGCAAACACTATTATAGCGTCTTATCGTTGCTCTATCACTTATCACATGTCAGTCTTGGGGACTGCTCCCGTAGAGCCAGCTGGCCGGGGCGCGGTATCTGTAAGCGCGTCCTGTTTAATGTCCTATGAATGTGTGTTACGAATCTGAGGAATGTTCAATAACCGCACCTCTAGAGAAGAGTGTGTGGCCTTGGCTCTCCTCGCCCAGTCACTCTGTATGGGTTCTGGGCCCGACCTGCACTAGTGTTTGCTGCTGTTTGTTTTTAAGCGCAGGGTTATCTTGGTGATAACATGATCACATGAGGAGGGTTGACGATTTACCCAGATAATGAGGTGCAGTCTCGGCCTAGCTAGGCAAGGACGCAGCTGCACCTCGACACATACATGGTTAGTTTACCCCGTTTAATGAAATAAATATTTAGTGATTTTACGGTTAACATTGAAGGCGTTAGTGGCTAGTGTGAGGGAGGAGGACGGTCGCCGCGAAGTAGGAGGCAGGAGGAGGACGTCGCCGCGAGTAGGAGGGAGGAGGAGGAGCAGGTAGCGGCAAGTAGGAGGAGGAGGAGGAGGTAGCGGCGAGTAGGAGGGAGGAGGAGGTAGCGGCGAGTAGGAGGGAGAAGAGGTAATGACTAGTGGGAGGAAAATGAGGCAGTGACGAGTGGGAGGGAGGGAGAAGGTAGTGCTGGGAGGGTGTAGCCAGTGCGGGGGGTGAATGAAAGAATACATAAACAGGACCCATTCACCCACGCGCCCGGCTTGGGTTGCCAGTCCAGCCAAAACAATCAATACGGAGTACGAGGGAGAAGAGACCTGCCCTCCCCACCTCCACTACCTCCTCCTCTTCCCTCTCTCTGCCTCCTCCAGGGGCTCTCACCGCTGGGGGGGGGGGCGCACGCCAAAGGAGCAGAAGCTTTTTTTTTTTTTTGTATGTGGTTTATGAATGGAATTTTGAGGCGGCAGCAAGTTAGCTTGAATTGTCATTTCCTTAAGAGGTTAATATGGAAATTCCGCGAGTCGCTGTTCGACAATTTTGTTTGCCCAATTTGCCAATGAATAAAGTGCTGACAGGTTTAGAGAAATGGTTTTGACCAAGTGTGTGTTGTGGACACAACAAAGTATTACATAAACACCAGCTGGATGGTTTTAATCTTGTTATCGTACGTAACACAACAATCCGCTTCTCGGATCGAAGCAAATACCCATTAGTCCTGGAAAGCGTTTCAAAAGAGTTCTTTTAATGCAGAAAAATATAAATTAATTTGCATTCCAATAGCCTAGTCTATCCAGCGTGTACAAATATGGATGTTTAATGTGGGGAGGAATGGTCATCACAACTATATGCACATAGGATCAAAAAGTGTTATATGACCCTCCTTGTATACCCGATAATATGATTTATCGTTACTCGTAGTTACAAGTTAGGCCAGTTTGCGCACCTGTGGCTTGACCCCAACCAACCTTGTTATAATGATAATGGTGAGCTAGTTTTATCCCCCCCCCTCTCCCCTGGTACCAACAACATGACTTCTTGTTTAGATATTCCTGGGAACCCCTCTTCCTCCTCCTCCCCCTCCATCACCTCTCGCTCATCTCATGTTTGTATTTACTGTGTGTGTGTTTGCCTGAGGTTTTTAAGTTGTTGCCACGTGTGGGTTTCTCTGTCGCCCCGCGTTATTTTGTTGTTGCGGTGTTTGGTAAATGGAGTTTTGTAACTTGACACGTTATAGGCTTAATCTAGGCGCTGTTGTGGTGGCAGAGGTGCTGTTGTGGTGGCAGAGGTGCTGTTGTGGTGGCAAAGGATGTGGTGGCCACACATTCTACACCATTCCCAGATAGCCAAGCAATTTCATTGTTCTTTTTTTATATATACTTCTTGGCGCCTCTCCGGCCCTCGGTTGAACGAGTCCAGTTTGGCGTGTAGGGTAAAAAACTTGCATATCGTTGCTCTGGGAGTAGAGCTTACATTTTCTAATTTACCACTTCAGCATAACCTGGGTGGAGGTGGCTTTGTCAGACTGTAGCATTAGGCTACATACCAAAATTTGTTTCAGGTAAGCAGTTGTACTTGTAAACATTGAAATATATCTACATATTTGTTTGCAAGTACGATGCACAGTAAGTTTGATCTCAAAGAGGTAAAAAGAATGGAGTCGAGAGCTGTGAAGCCTAGTGGATAGCTAGAGCGCCATTGACGATTTCTGTTCTGAATTTTGCTAAGGATTATTAGGATGCTGAGGTGGTGTGTATGTGTGTGGTGTTGAAAATATTCTTACCCTCCAGTTTATCTTGACTAAGTCATAGTTCATGTTTTTTTTTCTCTTCTATCATTTTCCCGATTGTGTATTGTCTAATAATGCTTCTATCTTTTCTCTGTAGGTCTTGGCTTCGCTTCACCACAATTCTTTTCTTTCACTCTTAATTTCTCCAGCATTCATGCACCAGCATCCACCGTCTCATCTTTATCTCCCTCCCTTCCATCCACATGATCATAAAGATCCCCTCTACCCCAACCTCTCCCCCCTAGCCTCTCCCCTCACACCTCTACCCTCCTTAACCCTCGCTGGCCGGAAGTTATATAATGACTCACTGATAAGCACATAAGGTGCAATGCCACGTTCCACCTTCTTACTCCTCCCCTCGTCTTTGGCCCCCCTCCCCCCTTCCCCCCTGCACCTTATCCCCCCCACGCACCTTCTCTTCCCCCCCCCCTCCTCCCCAACCATCTCCTGCTCCCCCCCACCACCTCCCGCTTTCCCTCCTCCCCCCCACATCTTACACCCTTCACCTTCTCCCGCTTTCCCTCCTCCCATCCTCTTCACCGTCTCCCCTCCCCCAATACTCTTACCTATCACTTCCCCCCCCCCTCCCCTCCCCCAAGCATTAGCGCACTACTATCCTACTGCCCTCGTGCCCAACTTTGCTCCCCCCCCCCTCTGCCCAATCACCCCTCTACCCATTATTGCACCTTGCATTATTCAGCTGATCCTCCCCTCCCCCCTCACCCATTCCTGTGGTGCGGGTAGTGGCTAGGAAGCGGGGGAGGAATGTGTGCTAGTCCTATCAGTGATCGCCTGTTCATCTTTATTATTTAATAGGAATTGTAATCAGTTTGAATATTTTCAGTGTGGATTGATATAGCATTCGTTTCCCCCGCTTACAATTTGTCTTTTCTTTCCTTATTTCTCCTTTTCTCTGTCATATTTTCTCTCCTCCATCCCACCTGACGGATGAGGGCAGGGTTGTGGGGAAATGGATTGTTAGACAAAGTAATAGAGAGAAGGCGGAGTGGATGAGGCGTGGAGTGTGGCCGTGGCCGCCAGGTCGTGTGGGCGCTCACAGCGTGTGACTGTGGGCGTGTAAGCAGCACCAGGCGCGGTGTAGAGCTGTGGGCGTGTGTCATATGGGCGTGGAGGCAGTAGGCGGCGTGATGCCATGGCAACCGTCGCCAGCACCACGAAAGCCGCCCACACGCCCAGTCCCTCACTCATACTGCTCTCTCTGCTTCTCACTCCGTTCTTGTGGCTCGCGCTACTAGCCCCCCTGCTTCTCTGGCGCTACTAGCGCCCCCTGCTTCTCTGGCGCTACTAGCGCCCCCCCTGCTTCTCTGGCGCTACTAGCGCCCCCCCTGCTTCTCTGGCGCTACTAGCGCCCCCCCTGCTTCTCTGGCGCTACTAGCGCCCCCCCTGCTTCTCTGGCGCTACTAGCGCCCCCCCTGCTTCTCTGGCGCTACTAGCGCCCCCCCTGCTTCTCTGGCGCTACTAGCGCCCCCCCTGCTTCTCTGGCGCTACTAGCGCCCCCCCTGCTTCTCTGGCGCTACTAGCGCCCCCCCTGCTTCTCTGGCGCTACTAGCGCCCCCCCTGCTTCTCTGGCGCTACTAGCGCCCCCCCTGCTTCTCTGGCGCTACTAGCGCCCCCCTGCTTCTCTGGCGCTACTAGCGCCCCCTGCTTCTCTGGCGCTACTAGCGCCCCCTGCTTCTCTGGCGCTACTAGCGCCCCCTGCTTCTCTGGCGCTACTAGCGCCCCCTGCTTCTCTGGCGCTACTAGCGCCCCCTGCTTCTCTGGCGCTACTAGCGCCCCCTGCTTCTCTGGCGCTACTAGCGCCCCCCTGCTTCTCTGGCGCTACTAGCGCCCCCCTGCTTCTCTGGCGCTACTAGCGCCCCCCTGCTTCTCTGGCGCTACTAGCGCCCCCCTGCTTCTCTGGCGCTACTAGCGCCCCCCTGCTTCTCTGGCGCTACTAGCGCCCCCCCTGCTTCTCTGGCGCTACTAGCGCCCCCCCTGCTTCTCTGGCGCTACTAGCGCCCCCCCTGCTTCTCTGGCGCTACTAGCGCCTCCCCTGCTTCTCTGGCGCTACTAGCGCCTCCCCTGCTTCTCTGGCGCTACTAGCACCCCCTGCTTCTCTGGCGCTACTAGCGCCCCCTGCTTCTCTGGCGCTACTAGCGCCCCCCCTGCTTCTCTGGCGCTACTAGCGCCCCCCCCTGCTTCTCTGGCGCTACTAGCGCCCCCCCTGCTTCTCTGGCGCTACTAGCGCCCCCCCTGCTTCTCTGGCGCTACTAGCGCCCCCTGCTTCTCTGGCGCTACTAGCGCCCCCCCTGCTTCTCTGGCGCTACTAGCGCCCCCCCTGCTTCTCTGGCGCTACTAGCGCCCCCTGCATCTCTGGCGCTACTAGCGCGCCCCCTGCTTCTCTGGCGCTACTAGCCCCCCCCCCTGCTTCTCTGGCGCTACTAGCGCCCCCCCCCCTGCTTCTCTGGCGCTACTAGCGCCTCCCCTGCTTCTCTGGCGCTACTAGCGCCCCCCCTGCTTCTCTGGCGCTACTAGCCCCCCCTGCTTCTCTGGCGCTACTAGCCCCCCCCCTGCTTCTCTGGCGCTACTAGCGCCCCCCCCTGCTTCTCTGGCGCTACTAGCGCCCCCCCCTGCTTCTCTGGCGCTACTAGCGCCCCCCCCCTGCTTCTCTGGCGCTACTAGCCCCCCCCCTGCTTCTCTGGCGCTACTAGCCCCCCCCCCCTGCTTCTCTGGCGCTACTAGCCCCCCCCCCTGCTTCTCTGGCGCTACTAGCGCCCCCCCCTGCTTCTCTGGCGCTACTAGCGCCCCCCTGCTTCTCTGGCGCTACTAGCGCCCCCCCTGCTTCTCTGGCGCTACTAGCGCCCCCCCCTGCTTCTCTGGCGCTACTAGCGCCCCCCCCTGCTTCTCTGGCGCTACTAGCGCCCCCCCCCCTGCTTCTCTGGCGCTACTAGCGCCCCCCCCTGCTTCTCTGGCGCTACTAGCGCCCCCCCCTGCTTCTCTGGCGCTACTAGCGCCCCCCCCCTGCTTCTCTGGCGCTACTAGCGCCCCCCCCCTGCTTCTCTGGCGCTACTAGCGCCCCCCCTGCTTCTCTGGCGCTACTAGCCCCCCCCTGCTTCTCTGGCGCTACTAGCACCCCCCCCCTGCTTCTCTGGCGCTACTAGCCCCCCCCCTGCTTCTCTGGCACTGCTGGCCCTGCTTGTGGCACTGCTAGCCTTGCATCTCGTACAGATCTAATATGGCCCCTCTGGCACTCGCTCCTATCCTCCTCCTCCTACCCCTGACACCTCCACCAGATCAACTTATCGAACGCAAGGCCTTCCACACTGACAACATGCCCACACGTCACCCACCCTCCGTCTCCTTGTTTCCGCTCGCCCACGTACGAGGCAGAGGAAGGAGAGAAGCAGGTGGCAGCGATGACGACGGGTGGTTGGGAGGGGGAAGTGGGCGTCGGGCAGCTCTGATTGGTCGCTCACCCTAGCGACCTGGTGTGAAGTAACCAGTGACTAGGACCTGCTTTACCTACCTGTGGTTTCACTCTTGTTACTAACGCCCCCTTGGTTTCTGGCTCGGTTGTGGGTTCTTATATAGGAACTATAGGTCTAAACTAGCACTGCACCCAGGGCTAGTTTAGGCCCTAAAAGATCATTTTTAGGCCCTAAAAATTGAGAGAACTGCAGTTCTCTTAATTTTCTCTGGCAGGCGTTATTTCTTAAGCGTATTCTATTCAAAAAAAATTAATGTGGTATTGTTTGGTTCATTTGTGATGCCCGTTAAAGTTTTCATCCAAACTTCTACATTTTCTTAACCTAAATTTAGCCTAATTTGAATATTTCTAAGAGTTCTCTCGTGGTTTTATATTTTCAACCCTTGTGCTAAAAAAAAAATCCCATTTATTAATGCACCTTATCAATTTGTATACTTAAAACTGTGCTTCCAGATTATTAAGTTCTGTCTGTAATAGGTTCCATAGCCTAGTCTAGGTATTAATATTGTATAATACAATGAAATGTCTTACTACAGTAATTTCTAGAATAACATTAGGTTTATCCTCTTCATTATCTAAGGCCTTGTTTCCTGTGCTCCTAACTTTTTTTTTTTTGGTCTTAATCTTCTTAAGATAGATGGTTTTGGTACAAATTTGCTAACAAGAACGTTGTTGAGCCCGTGTTGAGTGTCACATTTTTCTTAGCCAAGCTTAACAATACTTCTTTGATAACCTTCTGCCTCCTCGGTCAAACGGGAAGCCAATCAAAGTACTCTTGCGGGCTTGGTTGCTTGAGGAGCCGTGGTGGTTGGCTGGTTGCTTGAGGAGCCGTGGGGGTTGGCTGGTTGCTTGAGGAGCCGTGGGGGTTGGCTGGTTGCTTGAGGAGCCGTGGGGGTTGGCTGGTTGCTTGAGGAGCCGTGGGGGTTGGCTGGTTGCTTGAGGAGCCGTGGGGGTTGGCTGGTTGCTTGAGGAGCCGTGGGGGTTGGCTGGTTGCTTGAGGAGCCGTGGGGGTTGGCTGGTTGCTTGAGGAGCCGTGGGGGTTGGCTGGTTGCTTGAGGAGCCGTGGGGGTTGGCTGGTTGCTTGAGGAGCCGTGGGGGTTGGCTGGTTGCTTGAGGAGCCGTGGGGGTTGGCTGGTTGCTTGAGGAGCCGTGGGGGTTGGCTGGTTGCTTGAGGAGCCGTGGGGGTTGGCTGATTGCGACTCAATATATCTAAGCCTGTACAAGAGTGAAAGACCCACTGTTATGACTGCTTTGTGAGGAAGAGCCAATTCTTGCGCACGTATGTGGCTATTTTATCGACCAGTGTTAAGAAGTTCTGCATGAATCGAGGAGTCTAGTCTTGCTATAATTATCGAATCTAAAACTATGCGCGAAGCGCTGAATTCCCGTCAAATCTCAAATCTCTATTCATTTGAAATCGTTTAGCTCTAATGACAGGGGCTTTGTCTGACTTTGTGCGAATCGATAAAGCTTTCAGGAAGTTTTGTGCAGCAATAAATGGCTTCAGAGTAACATTTGTTGGGGGGGAGGGCGAGTCAATGTTGAATTGACAGTGTTGTCATAGTGGGAAAAGTGAAGAGTGCTGCATTAGGCTTTAGGTTGGCAGTATAACCGTTGTGTACTTATTCCACGGCTTCCATTCCATTCCATATTCCATAAACAGGGAGAGAGTGGAGTGGAGTAGAGTAGAGGGGGATCGTGTTCAGGAATAACGAGCATTTGGCCAATGTTGGAGGCTTAGACTTTTTATATAGCATAGACTTTTACATGGAAGAGTCCACATTTAATACTATTGAAAGTGTATTACAAATGAAAGTGGGGGGGGGGGGGGAGGGAAATACACCCATCAATAACCTGTCTTAGGTCCAGTTTAACGTGCATAATGTCTAACGTTTCATATTCTTGTTACTGTCCATAAAGGCTTAGCGCCTTATTAGACCTAGGAAGCGTTAAATTGACCGCGATTACATTAGGGGTTATAGTTCCGTGGGCAGTTATCAATAGCCCATTTAACCCCAAGTACGTGTGAAACATTTTAACTTTCTGGTAATGACAATGTTTGTAAATGTCACAGGCAGAGCATGGGCAGCGCTCGCGTTAGGTCTATAGCCTACAATGTGCCTGTCGCTCCCCATCGCAGCACTCCCTCCTCGGTTCCTCCACCTCAGCAGAATTTGCACAAAATTTCGTAGCGATGGCCTCGTATGATGTAGCCTAAAGTAAATACGTAGGGCTTGGAAATTGCCTACATTTGTGCGTACGGCTGTGCAAATTGGGAAAGGCAGGGTGTATATGTTTGTCTGTTTCATGTGTGGTTTTGGTAGCCTAGCTGATATTACTTTTGGGGATTTCTGTTTTAGTATGTGCACCACAGCCTCTAGGCTAGCAGTTGTCGTTCATAGGCTGATGCAAGTGTGTCTTGTACATGTTGTCTCTTCTCTTTGACGTGCATGTCGTTCCATGTGTGCGCGCGCGCGCGTGTTTATGTACATGCGCGCGTTTTGAGTGTGCATGTACATGCGTTTCAAGGTCTGACTCAGCGCGCCGGATCGATAGAGTGAGAGTGGGAACCGCGGCCCCCCTATCTCACTATTTCTGCCGCCACCACACGTATCTTGACCCAGTTTCGGAGGCTCTTCCAACATCAACTTGGCCATAGAAAAAGGAAACTAGGAAAAAATAAAAAGGTGTACTGGATGGATACCAGGGATGATTAAAGGAGGAATTAAGATTTCAAGAGGAAATCCTCTTTCCTCTCACCCCCCCCCCCTTTCTTTTCCCTTCTCCCCCACTCACACTCGCAGACTGAAAGTTCTTAATTTATCTGTTCTGATGTACGCGTGGTTTTCTCCCTCCACTGTTCCTCACCCCTCTTTTTTTTTCCCCCCCCATCTCGACCCTGCCCTCTTTCTCCTTCCTCTCACGAACCCAGCTGTGTGATACTTCTCCCAACAGCCTCCTTAAACGTCACACTTTGCCTTCTCAACTTGCCTGCTTGCCCACCGCCCTAACCTCATCTTTCCCTCTCTCCTCTCTTGACATTGCTTCCCTCTCCAACCCTTCCTCCACATCTATACCATCCCTCCCCCATTCCTTCCCTTCCTCACCACGCTATAGATGCCATTGAGGGAGGTTGGGGGAGGGGATGAAGGGAAGGATATGCGCTCTGGTCTGGGGAAATTAGGCACAGTTGGCTCCATGGCGTAGCTGAACCGGTTTTCCAGAGGGGCGTTCCCGGCCTTGAAGTGAGGGGAGGGGAGGGATGGGAGGAGAGAGAGAGGTCAAACAGAAGGTTAGAGTAGGTTGGGAAGTTTGGCAGGAGAGTGGAATAGGGATTGAGAGAGGGGGAGGAAAGGGAAATATGTTTTAAAGGAATCGGTGTTAGTGTTATATTCAAAGAGGAAAGTTGGGAGGGTGAGGCTAGCAGAGAGGTAGGTTAGAAGGTGGTGTAGCCTATGGAAAATTACCACCATGGTGAGGCGAAGTTGGAAAGTGATAATTCGTTGAACTCTGTAGCCTAGGCCTGTGAGGTTCGATTACTAATCAGCTAAATGTATTTTTTTTGTTCCTTTTAATAAGACGTTTATTTAAAATGTTTTAAATAAATTTAACTTTTAAAACTTATTTAAAATGTCTTTAAAGTTTATTTTCCTGTCGATCTGGCTAGGTTAATTTTCATCCCGTGTATTTCCAATCTATTTTTCCTACTCGTTTTGCCTGTAATCTTCCCTCCATCTACTCGCATTTTCCTTTTTCCAGCCCCTCTTGCATTTAGCCCTACTCTTCCTAGTACCTCTTCCCTCACACCTCTTCTATCGCTTCCACTACTCTCACCCGTTTATCCCCCCCCCCCCTCGTCTCCCATGTCCCCTCTCTCCCCCCCACCCCACCCTCCCCCAACTGGAGAACCTGCTGGGCGCTTCTGCCGGCGACTTGAAACCTGTTTGGTCCTGGACCTTGGAAACTGAACACAGCGGTACGGAGTCGGGCGGGCGGCTGCTCTTTGGTATCCGGTTCATGGATAAGTCTTTCTATGGTATGCTACGTAAGGATTTGTCACTTTTTGTATCTTATGCTACTCTCAGAGCTATTTTGGTATCTATAGCTTTTGATCTGGACTGTATTGGGTTTACTATTAATGTTTTTCTTTGCTAATTTAATATTCACATATCGTGTTATGTGAATATTAAATGAATATATGAATATACACGTGTCGCACTAGATCAATCGCGTCTGGTAATTGTTATAGAGCCAAGAGGTATTTAAGAGGAAAATGCAAATAAACCTTGTTAAAATTGGAAGGTAACTGCGTTATGGACACACATGATTACTACGTACAAAATTCTCGGAAGTGATAGGGCAGGGTGGGACACTGATATTATTAGGAATGGGTGCTGCAGGAACGAAGGGGCACAGGTTTAACTGCTGTACATACCCAAACGGGCGACAGATATAGAAATAGTGAAGGATGGAGAGTTCATAAACACTTACAGATATAGATTTGAGAGCCCAATGAGCTTAGGAACGTGCACTCAATTTGATTGTATAAAAGCGGAACCAGTACGTTAGAGCTCGACTCTTGAAGCTCTATTAGGGGAGTACATGTACACACGTACGCAGACTGTCGGTCCCAGACAATACTATGGTGCGTGTTTTACAATAACATTACCCTGACTAATGATATATCTGAATTTACTGTTGCGAGAAACTAGGCTACTGTAATGGTTTTGTTTTCAGTACCTAACCAGGTCTTCCGATGAACTATTTACATTTTTGCTAGACTGACATGATTTGCTTATATATTTATCAAGAATTTCTTCCTCTATCTTAAAGTTTATTGAGATAATATTAAATTAAACATTCCTAAAGGATAGTCGCTTAGGCTATTTCTACCGTCTTGCCTGGTGTGTGTGTGGGCCCCAAGGTCTCCGGAGTATGCCTGCCCCGCCGCGGGCTTCAGGTGGGGCCGGTCAGGGCATGACCAGGCTAGTAATGGAGTCTCTGGCCAACCCAGGGTATATACTCATTCATTGTGGTGGCCTGCGGCGGAGCCTCGTGCACCACACTGCCCCTTTAATTTGCACTTGATGCTGCCGGCACGGCTGCTCTGCGCCCCTGCCGGCACGGCTGCTCTGCGCCCCTGCCGGCACGTCTGCTCTGCGCCCCTGCCGGCACGTCTGCTCTGCGCCCCTGCCGGCACGTCTGCTCTGCGCCCCTGCCGGCACGTCTGCTCTGCGCCCCTGCCGGCACGTCTGCTCTGCGCCCCTGCCGGCACGTCTGCTCTGCGCCCCTGCCGGCACGTCTGCTCTGCGCCCCTGCCGGCACGTCTGCTCTGCGCCCCTGCCGGCACGTCTGCTCTGCGCCCCTGCCGGCACGTCTGCTCTGCGCCCCTGCCGGCACGGCTGCTCTGCGCCCCTGCCGGCACGGCTCGCTCTGCGCCCCTCGACGCAGCTTCTTTTGATACATAGTGGCCAGCAACGTGTGTGGGTACGACGGGCGTGCTCGGAGGTGAAGGGACACACGCCCACTTGTTGGTGAAAGGGGTTGAGTAGGGATAAGTGGGACAAGCGAGGAGCAGACCAAATTTGGCAGTGAATTAGGTACGTTTATCCTTCTGATGCCGTTGTGGGTGAGAGGCCCATCATGCCTCGCCTCGCCCTGAAAAGTCTAGCTGATGGGGGGTGGGAATTTGTCTCCCTTCCAGCCGCCAGTGGTCATTCCTCTAGCATTACCTCTCTTTTTCTTCCCCTTTCCTCCATTCCCTGTCCCGTTTTCTGGGGGGTTGCTTTTCCAGCATCCCTCACGCTCTTTGATACACCCTCTCTTAGTTGAATTCTTCCACAGTTAATCTACCCTCTGTCTACTTCTCATCTCTCTCTCTCTCTCTCTCTATCCCTCCCTATATCTCTCTCTCTCACATGTCTCTAATCTCTCTTGTATTTTGTCGCGTTCACGCGCTCGCACGCGCGCACACGCTCACTCACACACTCACTCACTTTTCCTGTACCTTGCTCATTTATCTTGAGCTTGTTCGCCATGCCCCGAAGGGTGGGGGGAGTGGTTGAGGTGTTAGGGGGGTGGGGGCTGCGTCAGGCAGGCGCCATCCTCTTCGCCGGATGAATAGTGTGGTTCCCGGGATGAATACTGATGATTTTGATGCCCTGACCCCCCCCCCCCCGCACCTCCCTCCAACCCACTCGCACATTCATCTGTTATCTTACGAAATTAGGCCTAGGCTAATTGGCGTTAGTGTGAATAAATGGTTAAGTTTGATTCGATACCTCTTGACCAGAGGTATCGAATCAAACTCAAGATGTGAAAATGATGTTTAGGGAATTATGTGTGTTTGTCATGTATGTACGTATGTATATATGTGTATGTACGTATGTATATACGTGTATATATACTCCAGGTTGCACTGTATTATATACTGTATAATAAAATGCCAAAATATTTCTACGCACGCAAAAAAAAGTAAGTTGGGAAGTTTTTGAGCTCGGTGTAGCATTAAGCCGCGGGTGGGGGGGGGGTGGATATAAGGAGTAGCTTAGGCTAGGCTTGAGTTACGGCTACACACATCATAATTAAGGGTTGAGTTACCAGCAGCAGCTTCAACACGCAGGTTGCTTGTCTTGATTACGCAAATGGTTTCTTATAGGCCGTGATATTATATATATTTTTTTAAGATATGCAACAATTGGTTTTCTTCGGAGGTATATAGTATATTGGGAAGTTTATGGTTGTTATGAATTAATGGGTTTTGAATTTTTTGGGTTAGGGAGGAGCCGGAGAGGAGGGGGGAGGGGGTGGGATAGGGGGGCATGGTGGGGTGGGTGGCCGGTGCGGCGGGTTTAAGGTAGGTTGCAGGTGCTGGTGGTCGTCGTCCTCCACACCTGTATGAGGCAGGTGCGCTGACCGCGCTCTGACGGAGCGGTCAACAAGTGCGCATCACGGGGCGTCGAGCATCGGCTTGTACTCTGCTAAATGTTTTCTCCCTATTGTCAGAGAGAGAAAGATGGCGTCCTTGTTATTGTACCGCTCTTGTATCTTATATTACCATTGATTCGTTAAGAATAATGAACTATTCTTCTTTAGAGGTAAACATTGAGTATTTCTGCCTATTCAAGGATGAGGTTGGGCATCTTCTGCCCTCTGGAGTGCCCTCCTCCTCCTCTTGGTGCAAGTGTGATATCCGGAGATCTTGATATCGTCTATTGTTCCTGGGTTGTACCTCTTAATGAGGAAGTGTTTATGGAACGCTGCGAGAGGTGTGAGTCTGGTGTCTGGTGTGCTGGCTTGGAGAAATGCTGGCGCTGTAATTCATCACTGGCAACTGGCTCTCAACCGTATGAATGAGAGAAAAGGTGGAGGAGGGTGCCCCTCTGTGGCCCCCAGGGAGGGTAGAGGTACCCTTTTCCCCCTCTTCTTCCCCTTGGGGCTCTTAATCTGTTCTTTCCTCCTCCCCTATCAATCCATTCTAGTATCTGTACGCGCTCTTTCTCTCTCTCTTCCTCCCTTTTTTTCTTTGTTTCTTCCTTCCACTTTGACATTTCCCTACTCATCAGTCCCACTTTCCCTGTCCCATTTTCAATCAAAATCTTTATCAACAAATACCTGTACTTGTTTAATTGACTCAAAGTTTACACCTTTATAAATAATATATATTTAATTATATATAAATATATATATAAATATATTTATAGTAAGAATAGCCTAAAACTGACCCATATAATTACAATTATACAAAGCCCAATATGATACTGAATGCGAACAAGCCTGAATGGTCCCCAGGACTATATGCAACTGAATAGTGAATAGTGGATGACAGTGAATGGATGAAACAATGTACATAATAGCAATTGTTGTGACATTGCTAGCCTAATTAATCCCCCCTCCCCCCCCCCCCCCGACCCTCCCTCTAGTCTCCTTTCATCCCCCCCTTCATATTATTTTCCTACCATTCCCCACGTCTTAAGCCTACTTTTTCCCTTTACGCTCGGTTTCACCCACCGCTTTGTGAATGAATGGCCGCTGCTTTGAATGAATGAATGAATGAATGTGTGCCGCCGACTTAATGAATGGGTGTCGCCATCTCCGAATCAATGAATGAATTATGTTGTTGGGTGGACCTTTAAAAGTCCCCCATCGTTGTAGGACTATCAATTAAGGAACGACACTTGTACTTAATTGAAATATAAAATAAATGTACGCTGTTCTGGATTTAATAATGACTTTGTTTATAGATTTGGAGAGCTGTATATATGTACAGTTTTTGTGTACAACAGTTTGTACATTGGTTATAACTTTTGTTTACAACCTCTGAGGGTTATTATAGGCCCGTATAACCCCTTAATACTGCTAAGGTGGGGGTGAATATTTAGGGTCTAGTTCCTGAATGTTTGGTGTGACTCTGGCACTGTTGGCCACACCCTGGCACTTGGGTATGGCACTTAAAATTATATGGAGCTGTGTAGCCTAGCTAAAGACTTTGGAAGACTTGTTGATTGACTATACACTGTACTAGTTGGTACTAGAGAGAGGCTGATTGGGCCTTTAATACGATTTATATATATAAACCACCATTGTATATTAGGCGATATAAGGTGTAGTTTGGGGGTGTTGGTAGTAGGGGTAGATTGATATGCTGGGGAGGGGAGGGGGGTAGATGAGTGAAGGGTGTATGAGTTGTCTAGTTGAGCCAATGAGTAAGTGTGTAGTATACTAACTGAAAGGTGAGTCCAGAGTAGGGTGATGACACCCCCCCCCCCCCCCCCCCCCCCTCTTTAGTCGTAACTGGTTCCTTCACGCCGCTGCCTTTCTCCCCCTTTTCTTATCTTGCTACCCTTTCTCCTCACGAGGAAAAGTGTGTCCAACAGGCCCTTGCGTGCTGTGCTGATCCGGCAGAAGCCGGAGCCCTCTGGAGCCGGTTGCTTTAGCCAAAGTCTAGGACGCCTTGAATGTCCTCCATACTCGAGGAACTCTTGATAGTTTTGTTGGGCCGCGTGGCTCCGTCCCCTCCGGTTTGACATGTCGATTTCATGGTGGTGCCTGATAGATCAGTATTTGTATTGTTGTAGCCATTTGTGGTTGTTGGTTCCTCCTGAATCTCCAGCTCCACCAGCTAACAACCAACACCACCTTCACCGTCACCATCAAACTGACCGTTGCAACAGCCATCTTCACCATCTTCATCTTCACTATTTCCACTGACCCTCCCCCCCTCTCCTTCCCCCCCTCCCACCCTACCCTCCCCCCCTCTCCTTCCCCCCTCCCACCCTACCCTCCCCCCTACCCTCCCCCTCTCCTTCCCCCCTCCCACCCTACCCTCCCCCCTCTCCCCACTGTGCTGGACGTGTAGGAATGTGTGGTAATTATGACCGCTATGCTCAGGGGCCGACTCCAGACCTGGGTTTGTGCACGCTCAGCACGCGCGCGCGCTCACGCCCGGGCATAGTACACTGCCCCGGTGCACAGCCCATGTGCACCTTTCGTCCCTACGAGCGAGTGCCCGAAGGGTCGAGCTCTATTTCCGGAGCCCCGCCTTTAGCAACATTCGCTGGTCTAATGCTACGACTCCTGACCCTCCCGAAGCATACCTGGAGAGGGTTTCCTGGATACCTGGATTAGCTGGATATCATCCAGGTAACCAGGTTTCGAGAGTTGTTCTACTCCCCCGAGCCCGGCCTTGGGGGGGGGGAGGGGGAGATGTCAGGCGTGATAAACATCCTATTAATATTTAAATGGTAAAGTCAATAAAGGTGGGAGGGTGCTTATGGCTGCAATAAAGCGGTTTACAAAGCCCAACCACATCTGTTCTCCTTCAGTTCCTCACGCTCCATGTCTGCTTTGTTGACTCTTAATTGTTTACAGATGTTTGGTGCTAATTGTTTACAGATGTTTGGTGCTAATTGTTTACAGATGTTTGGTGCTAATTGTTTACAGATGTTTAGTAGTGGTGTTGTTACTCTTGCATTGCCTTTTAGCCCCCTTGCCTTAGCCTGCTTCCACACCCACCACTACGCTACAAGGCACCCTCCCCACAACAGAGGGAGGGGGGGAGGGGGGGAGTTTGGGGTCAGGGGAGGGGGGGGGAAGGGTCTTGAATGTGGAAGAATGCAGGTCCGGTTGACCAGTCCAACTTTCCTTCATGTTGAGTTTAGCTCATATATGGTGTGTGTGACGGTGGGTCTGGGGGGTCACCCCTTGTATACCCACAGGGGGCGGGGGGTGCCTGCGTGTGTACACCCACACGGGGAGGGTGAGGGAAGGGGGGGGGGGGTTGTGTGTGTGGTGGTAGAGGGGGGAGTGGTGTGTGGGTGGGTGGGTGGTTGTATATGTGGGTTTCTGTTACATACGGGTGTGTGTTAACCCCATTTGTGTCTGCAGGATCGAACTACTAGCTCTTACGTTCCGTCTAAGCTTATATGCACACCTATGTACTCGCCTGGTTGTGTGCGTCTCTCTCTCTCCGACCCCCCATGTATATGTAAACACACACAAAGAACTTTGCACACACACACACACACACACACACACACGCACGCACGCACGCTTACCGGCCGTCTGGCTTAAAAGAAGGTGGTTAGCTGAGCTACGAAACACCCCACACATTGTACCAGCCAGGCTACCTGGAACATACCTGGAGAGGGTTTTAAGAGTTCTACTACTCCCCAAGGCCGCCATCACCCGCACTGTATTTCAAATATCTAAAACTATTTCTTATTTGTACCTTTCCGTAGACCCAAAAAAATGGCGAGGGGTCGCTCGCGGGACGTCGTAGTTTCCCGCGCAATCTTTGACAGAGAAATTTTGTTCCATGACTTTATAACATGATGCTAAGGAAAGTTTCTTCCTCCCGTAATACGAGTCTCTCTTCCTTGGCCACAGGAGGATACGATGAGTTCCGGTCGCGGTTCCCAGAGTGGTGTGAGTCCGTGCTGCCCTCGGAGCCGCCCATAGTGGGGTTGAAGAGCCTGCGTATCACCTGCTTGGAGGCGGAGGAGGAGGGGGTGGTCGAGGGCGCGTGCGACTCCTCCCTAGGGAGAGACATGCCCCTCGACGACCTCGGCTTCCCTGTCGAGATCCTTCCTCACCTCTACCTGGGCAATGCCAAGAACTCCGGTGACCGCGACGCTCTCAATAGACATAAGATACGGGTGAGTAGTTGGGTGTGTGTGTTTTTTAGTCTCTCGCTCTCTCTCGCTCTCTCTCGCTCTCTCTCTCTCGCTCTTCTCGTCCTCGTCCGTTCACGTGTGTGTGACGGGGTTTATGTTCCAGAAACGTTACATTTGTTTGTAAGATTTGGTAGTTATAAATGTTTATGTAAATCTAATTTGCGTTACTGAATCATTGTTTGTCAGGTGGGTGGGTGGGTGTAGTGGCATCTCAGGTGTGGGTGGGTGTAGTGGCATCTCAGGTGTGGGTGGGTGTAGTGGCATCTCAGGTGTGGGTGGGTGTAGTGGCATCTCAGGTGTGGGTGGGTGTAGTGGCATCTCAGGTGTGGGTGGGTGTAGTGGCAGCTCAGGTGTGGGTGGGTGTAGTGGCAGCTCAGGTGTGGGTGGGTGTAGTGGCAGCTCAGGTGTGGGTGGGTGTAGTGGCAGCTCGGGTGTGGGTGGGTGTAGTGGCATCTCGGGTGTGGGTGGGTGTAGTGGCATCTCGGGTGTGGGTGGGTGTAGTGGCATCTCGGGTGTGGGTGGGTGTAGTGGCATCTCGGGTGTGGGTGGGTGTAGTGGCATCTCAGGTGTGGGTGGGTGTAGTGGCAGCTCAGGTGTGGGTGGGTGTAGTGGCAGCTCAGGTGTGGGTGGGTGTAGTGGCAGCTCAGGTGTGGGTGGGTGTAGTGGCAGCTCAGGTGTGGGTGGGTGTAGTGGCAGCTCAGGTGTGGGTGGGTGTAGTGGCAGCTCAGGTGTGGGTGGGTGTAGTGGCAGCTCAGGTGTGGGTGGGTGTAGTGGCAGCTCAGGTGTGGGTGGGTGTAGTGGCAGCTCAGGTGTGGGTGGGTGTAGTGGCAGCTCGGGTGTGGGTGGGTGTAGTGGCATCTCAGGTGTGGGTGGGTGTAGTGGCAGCTCAGGTGTGGGTGGGTGTAGTGGTAAGCTCAGGTGTAGGTGGGCGAGCGATTGTGGCAAAAACGATTAAGTCCTTCCGGTACTTGTAACGATGATCAAGGGTGTTTGGGGGTGGGGGAGGGGGCTTAGGCACGTTTCAGAATGGAGGGGGGAGGAGGATATCACGTCTCAATGTGTGGGGGGGGGGGAAGATATCACGTCTCAGGAGGAGGGAGAAGGGAAGGGTGGGGGGGGGTGAGCGATTACTGGCCAACTTTTCTTCATGATTACACTCTGGTTATGCACTTTTCGGCCACAAATCACTACCTAACCTCTTTACGGGCTCACCATAGCCCGTGCTACATGGACACTTCGTTCTGAGTCGCTAATCTAATATTTTTTGGCGTGGGAAAAATACCTCAACGTTAAAAGATCTGCTGTACTGTGGGGTTGACAGCGGCGGCCAGTATTGACGGGCTGTTTGTAGGTTGTTTTCGTGGGTCTTCCTCGGTTATCTTGAGACGATTTCGGGGCTTTAGTGTCCCCGCGGCCCGGTCCTCGACCAGGCCTCCACCCCTAGGAAGCAGCCCGTGACAGCTGACTGACACCCAGGTACCTATTTTACTGCTAGGTAACAGGGGCATAGGGTGAAAGAAACTCTTCCCATTGTTTCTCGCCGGCGCCTGGGATCGAACCCGGGAATTGGTTAGGGAATTTAGTTCATCATTTCTGCAACGTGGTGACCGCTCTGAGGGGACGGGTTGCTTGCATGAGGCCTGGTCGAGGACCGGGCCGCGGGGACGCTAAGCCCCGAAATCATCTCAAAGATAATCTCAAGATGTCTGGTGGTCGGTCTCTTAGACTCCGTTGAACTCCTCCTCCTCTCTCCCAAATACCTTTTTCCAGACCTAATTTTCGCCAGCATTGTTAATTATTTTTCTTATTAGATTCCGTCTTGTTATTGGGTCAATTTGTTTTCGTTTAATTGTGGGTTTGGTATTGTTTGTCGCTCTGGAGACGAACCTTAGGGTCCTTTTCCACCCCTTTTGACTCTTTGGGGGGGGGGGTCGAAAGGTGGTCTCGTCTTGTTTCTTAATCTCTCATATCGCGGTCCTGGCCTTGATGTTACTCACTGATACCCCTCTAATGGGAAGGAGAGAGGAGAGAGAGAGGGGGTTATCCTCCTCCTATCCCTCCCTCCTGTCCCACTGACCCGCCGGGATTGTTTCTTGTCTGTCCCATTCCTCCATCCCACTCCCCTCCCTCCCTCCCTCACTCACCCTACTCCGTCCATTGTCACAGGCGTTTTATGCCTTTCTTCCCACATTTCTGTTATCTCCATTCCTTCCACCCTTCGGTCCTCTACCCCTCCCATCACCTTCCATCCCGGCCAACACATACAACCTCCACCAATCGCTATCTCCCTCAGTCAGGTCCTCCACCATCTCCTCCCATACACTAGCCTCCACCATCAGTAAGTTTTCCCATACCTCATGGTCAGGCCCCCCCCCCCCTGAAGCACGCGATCTGTCCCTAGCTGACTTGTACTTGGGGCGCCCCTAGTGGGGACTGACAAGTGGATTATTGACCACATCTGGCCCTTAGTAGGGAGTGACAGTGGATTATTGACCACATCTGGCCCCTAGTAGGTAGTGACAGTGGATTATTGACCACATCTGACCCCTAGTAGGGAGTCACAGTGGATTTGGCCCCCTAGTAGGTAGTCACAGTGGATTATTGACCACATCTGGCCCCCTAGTAGGTAGTGACAGTGGGTTATTGACCACACCTGGCGTGTTCAGGACTGCAAGTGAGGGGGAAGACCGAGACTGACGCGCAGGGGGAAGTAATAAGAGGAATTCTTAAGCCACACACACAAAGGTAGATCTGAGACGTACTCTCAGGTTATACATTATAAATGAGTTTGGGTGAATGTAAACAGGAGCTGCTTTGTCTGGGTGCCAATGAGTCTTATGAAGTTTTCCTGTATTTTTAATATCGTTGATATATGTTGAACAGGTCTATATAGGTATAGTGAAGAGAACCAGAGCTTAATTTGCGAAATATACACATGGATGAATGAGTAACAAAGGGGATATGAATATGGTGCTATGTATATCACCACAAAATAGAGCGCAAAACAATGGATACACGTTGGATGAGTTTTGCTTAAAAAAATACCTGGGTAAATACTGGTTAGGAAACAGGATTGTTGATTTGTAGGACGAATTACTGGGCAACGTAAATGGGGGGGGGGACAAACAACGTCTCTGGAATGTTTAAAATCTCAAGTTATACATAAATGCATACTAACATATGTAATTACACTTAGGTAATTGCACACACAAAGTTGATTGACTGTCGAGAGGCGGCACCAAAGAGCCGAAGCTCGACCCCCGCGAGCACAACTAGGTGAGCGCTCACATACAGACACCTATACCTATGTGAATGAGTTTGAATGGGTACATATAGCTGATGAATGGGCCAGTAGACCTATTGTAATGTCATGTATTCTTATGTTCGGCGAGAGTTTTATTTGATTAATTTGTGACCACCGTGAAGATATTTGCTGACGTTATTTACCTTTGGCCAGGTGTACATGGCCAGGCACCACACAGGTGTACACGGCCAGGCACCACACAGGTGTACACGGCCAGGCACCACACAGGTGTACACGGCCAGGCACCACACAGGTGTACACGGCCAGGCACCACACAGGTGTACACGGCCAGGCACCACACAGGTGTACACGGCCAGGCGCCACACAGGTGTACACGGCCAGGCGCCACACAGGTGTACACGGCCAGGCGCCACACAGGTGTACACGGCCAGGCGCCACACAGGTGTACACGGCCAGGCGCCACACAGGTGTACACGGCCAGGCACCACACAGGTGTACACGGCCAGGCACCACACAGGTGTACACGGCCAGGCACCACACAGGTGTACACGGCCAGGCACCACACAGGTGTACACGGCCAGGCACCACACAGGTGTACACGGCCAGGCACCACACAGGTGTACACGGCCAGGCACCACACAGGTGTACACGGCCAGGCACCACACAGGTGTACACGGCCAGGCACCACACAGGTGTACACGGCCAGGCACCACACAGGTGTACACGGCCAGGCACCACACAGGTGTACACGACCAGGTAAGACGGCCATATAGAGATGCTTGTCTACCAGTCTGATCATTCTCTCTTCTAAGAAGCAAGAGACTCGTGATGCTATTGGATGATGCTTGTATATATGTGTGTCTAAGGCAGTGTGATGATTGGTGGAGTAACGTGTCTTGTGTTGAGGAGGAGACATAAGCGAGCAACAGAGGGGGGGGGGAAGAGAGGGGGGTGACAATAGCTGGGAAGACGGGGGAGCCAGAGCCCCCTGAAAGGTACCCCCCTGGTGTGGTGGTAATATTGGTGAAACTGAACGAACACAACAGCAGAGAGCTGGCGTTCTTGTCCCCCTTCCCCCCCCCCCCTTCCATCCCCCTTCTCTCCCCCCGCTCGACAACATGGCGGGCGACCGACCGACCGACTCCCAGCGCCGAATGTTTTGAGTATATTTAAAGGTTTTAAGTCGTGCAAATCCCCGCCGTTAAGTTGCGTGGTCGCGCGGAGAATGTGGAGAACAATGGCGGTGGCGGGCACGGCGGCCAAGACAACCCCAGAACCCTCCGAAGGTGAGGTTTAGGGGGAGAGATGCCATCTGGGGACCAGTGGGTGAGAACGGCCAGATGTGGCAACAGCGCGGCCAGGTGCCTGCGGGGTAGATTTGAGAAAATGCCATTCATTCACATCTCTAAGTCGGCCGCTGGGGCGGTCAGCTCGTGGTGGGGGGTGGGGGAGGAGGGGTAACGGGGGGGGGAGGGGTTGTGGGTTTAGCGAATGTTAGGTAAATATGTGTAGTGTATCCTGTGACGGAGGGGGGGGGGGGAGAGGCTGCACCTACCTTTCTGGTGGTTTTTAAGCACGTTGTGGTAAGATGGGGAGGGGGGGGGCATCCCCATCTACCCCCTCCTCCTCCCCCCATATGCCCCAACCCCCCCTCCCTCTTCCTCTCCCCCTCTCACACTGGTGTTTGGTCAGTTTTGATTAGTACATACAAAAAATAACACCGTTCCTCAATCTTGTTTGTCTGGTTCAAACCCCCCCTCCCCCCCTCCTCCCCCCCAACCGTCCACCCCCTCCCCTTCAACCCCCCTCAAACCAATATCCCCCTCCCTAAAGTCCGTCAACATTCTGGCCTATCTCCCCTCAATACATTCTCCTGGCACTCTGGTGCCTCGCCACTCTCCACCTTACCTTACCCATTCCCCCCCCCCTCTCCGCCACATCATATGGACACCCCCATCCCCCCCCCCCTCCTCCTCCCCCCTAACTCACAACTCTCTCAAGGCTTAACTGGAACTTTTCATTCATACCTCCCCTCCATTCACAGCTGAATATCTCTCTCTCTCTCTCTCTCTCTCTCTCTCTCTCTCTCTCTCTCTCTCTCTCTCTCTCTCTCTCTCTCCCCCTAAAACACTTTACACTTTACACAAAAGTGTAAAGTGTTTACACTTTTCCCTTTTACTTAAGTCACTCACGGCCGTGAGTGACTTGGCCCGCCGCTGGTGTTCCCAGTTGGGTGTTTGTACCTCAGTCAGCCCCGATATATCAAATATCTATACCTCGACACTCACGAAACCTGTACATCTTCCCTTGGTTATGGCGGCCTAGTTTCCATTAAGGAGTGTACGGTCGTAGGTGATTGTTTATAATCCTTCTTTTCTCCCTTCTCCCCTACCTCCCTCCCATATTCTTATCTTTTTCTGTGCTATCTTATCATTCCGTCCGTCTGTAGGTATTGGCTTACCTGTTCTACCGCCATCGTAAACCCCTGCCCCCCTGCCCCCCACCAGCAGCACCCCTGCCCCCCACTAGCAGCACCCCTACCCCCCCCCCCCCCCACATACCTGGAGCTTTCATTCATAGAGGTTCCGGTAGGCGGATTATGTTGAGCTTCGGTGCGGGTATGTGGTGGTGTGGCCCCGAACTCCACACCTTACGCAAGAAGCATACGATATATCCATATATGATATACACGATATATAGTAGTAGAAGCCCACTCTCTAGTAGAGTGGCATGTAGTTTGACAGGGCACAATGTCCAGTAACACTCTTGTGACTACCATTAGGTAATTACAGGCAGGCTCAGTGCAGGTGGTGTGGGTTGGGCATCATGGGAGTGGTGATGGGATACGCCTCTCTGGCTCACGGATGTTGGTTCACTGTCTTGTCTTCGGGGAGGAGCAGGAGGAGGAGGAGGAGGGGGTTGAGGCCACGTTCATGGGGGTTGGAGACTGGGGGGGGGGAGGGTGATGGCTTTGCTGGGGGTACATCGTCGTTGTTGGTTTACGTTGGTGGTTCGTTGGTGGTTATGGGTAACGGGGAGCTAGAGAGGGGTGTGTGTGACGCCAGAGCATTCTGCGTTTTCTGGCTTGGCGCTGGATGCCAAATGTTAAGTTTTTGAGGTCATGGGTACTCTTTGGAGCTGGCTGGCATGGAATGTGGCGGTGGGGGGAGGGAGGGTGGGGGTTGGGGGTAAGTGCTCCACCTTGAACCCCCCCCCCCCCTCCCTCCTCTCACAGCCCGTCCAAGTTCGTTCACTGATATTGTCTAATTCTTAGGCAGGACGCCATTGTTGCTTACTGATGCGTGGGGGGAGGTGGTGGTCTCCCCCCCCCCCCCTTCCCTAGACCCTGTTTCTACCCCCCCCCCATATCTCTCTCTATCTCTCTCTCTCTCTCTCTCTCTCTCTCTCTCTCTCTCTCTCTCTCTCTCTCTCTCTCTTTTCTCTCGCTCTCTTCTTTCTCTTTTCTCTTTCTCTCTTCTTTCTCTTTTCTCTTTCTCTCCTTTTTCTTTCTTTCTTTTTTTTCTCTTTTTTTCTTTTTCTCTCTTTATCTCTCTATATCTCTCTATCTTTCTCTCTCGAACGCATATGTACACTTACCACTTACGTCTTTACATCTAGTTATGTCTATCTGGTCGCGTGTACATACGCCCCTATTCGTCTATTTATGTCCCTATCCCCCCCGCCCCCCCCCCCACCTTCCCCACCCTTCTCCATTATCGATGATGGTGGCGCGCGCGCGCCCCCGTGCGTGTGGGCGTGTACTTGTGCTCCGTCACCTTGAATCATTCATAACTCCTGGCTGCTCCCCCATTCATTCATTCATTCATTCATTCATTCATTCATTGTGATTTTTGGAATTAGCACCTTTGAGGGGGGGGGGGCGTTCCATAGGCTGTGTCCCTCTCTAGTGACTCCAAGGATAAAGAGAAGTGCCTTTTCGAAAGTTTTTTTTTAAAGTCGTTCAGGGCGTTCATTGGATGGTTGGCTGGGCTGGGTGAGAGAGAGGAGGGTCGCTTGTTCACTCAAGGTGTACCTGTGTTGTCTCGTTCATTCATTGATTACGGCGGATGAGTTGCATGTTTTCATTGACTTGCGTGTTGGTTGTGTTGCGGTTAGTTCCCATGTGGGCTCGTCCTTGCTGCCTGCGCCGTCTGCCTGCGCAGTTTGCCTGCCTGCCTGCGTGGCCACCATGCGCAGGTTTCACTTGTTTCTCGAGTGTGTGTGTGTTGTGGTGGTTCATTCATTGGTGTGTGTGTGTGTTGTGGTGGTTCATTCATTGGTGTGTGTGTGTGTGTGTGTTGTGCTGGCTCATTCATTGATGTGTGTGTGTGTGTGTGTGTGTGTGTTGTGTTCTGTTGGTTCATTCATTGCCCTTACCGCTGGTGGGCCTACTTGTTCATTCATTCCCTTAACCACTGATTGGTCGACTCATTCATTCATGCACTGATTTGCTAATGACTTTGACCGTTGATTCCGGGACTGGCTAATAGTTTGAACACGTGCATCCGTGCGCAGTCGTCGTGTAGACTGTGAATTCACTCATCCCAGCCAGTTAGGCTGACCTCGACGGTCTTGCCTTTGTAAACCAGTCATTCATTCATTCAGCGTCACCCCCCCCCCTCTCCCCTAATGCTGCCCCTCTCCCCCCCCCCTCCATGTTTCTTGGGGTGGGGTGAGAAAGTTGTATATATGGGAAATAACATTAGTAGTATTTGTGCTTTGTTCTATCTGTCCCCTCCTATGCCCCCGTTACCTAGCAGTAAAATAGGTACCTGGGTGTTAGTCAGCTGTCACGGGCTGCTTCCTGGGGGAGGAGGCCTGGTCGAGGACCGGGCCGCGGGGACACTAAAGCCCCGAAATCATCTCAAGATAACCTCCCCCAGTCAGTCTGTCTCTCTCTCTCTCTCTCTCTCTCTCTCTCTCTCTCTCTCTCTCTCTCTCTCTCGTTTACCCTTTAAATATAAAACTGGCCATTCATAAGACATGTTATTGTATATATTCCACGTGACCCGTTGATGCTAGGGGGCCCCAAGCACTAAAGGAGTGTGTTGTTGTGTGTTGCAGTACATCATCAACGTCACCCCCAACCTGCCTAACGTGTTCGAGGAGAGTGGGAGCTACAAGTATATGCAGATCCCCATCGCCGACCACTGGAGTCAGAACCTTGCCTCCTTCTTCCCCAAGGCTATCCAGTTTATCGGTGAGTACCAAGTGTGTGTGACTGGCTTAGGGGGCGGCGGGGAGGGGGGTGGCTTAGGGGCGGCGGGGAGGGGGGGTGGCTTAGGGGGGGAGGGGGGGTTCTAGATAGACTCTTTTTGTAATTATGTCTTTAGGGGTTAGGGCCAAACAGGGAGGGCTTGGCAGACGAGACGCGTTGGGTTGTGGAGAGTGAGGCTTGTCCCTACCTGGTGGCATGGTTGTTCAATACCTGGTGGAATGGGAGCCGGTCGGCCGAGCGGACAGCACGCTGGATTTGTGATCCTGTGGTCCTGGGTTCGATCCCAGGCGCCGGCGAGAAACAATGGGCAGTTTCTTTCACCCTATGCCCCTGTTACTTAGCAGTAAATAGGTACCTGGGTGTTAGTCAGCTGCCACGGGCTGCTTCCTGGTGGTGGAGGCCTGGTCGAGGACCGGGCCGCAGGGACTAAAAATGCCCGAAATCATCTCAAGATAACCTCAAGAAGATAGTTGTTCCATACTTGCCTCTCTATATACCTGGTGGTTAAAAATGACGTACCAATCTTAAGGAATTCCGAGGTAGAGCCTTGCCAAGGTTTTAAATTTGAACCAAGCTACTTCCCCCATTCCCACTTAGGAGCTTGTTGTTGAGACTGGAATGGTTGTGGAGGGGATGGTGGTGGTGGTGGATGAGAGATGTCTACCTTCCCAGCACTAGTCTGCGGTCTAGCCTTCATACCTGTGAATGGGTCCGTTCATAGGCACTTCCGGAGCCCCCACACCACACACCGACAGCGTGAACTTGCCTTCGCTGCCCACGGGCTCCTCAGGGCCCGTAACTTAGGGTCCCGTGTGGCCTGGTTTGGGCGTGGAGATTGACTTTACCTGTACAGCTGAAGTTTGTTATTGTTGTTAGTCGACGTCAAGGGGAAACCCGATGAGGAGCGAGGAGGGGCAGGGGGGGGGGGGAAGGGGGGAGGTAGAGTCATACAGACAGACGCGGACAGGAAGTATGCCCCAGCCCCCCAAGGTTGTACTTGTTCTCCGCTCTGGTGGGTTGGTCTTGGTATGCTCCACCTAAGGTGAGGTATGCTTCTCCCCTGCGCATACTAGTCGTATCACTCCCCCCCCCCCACCCCCTAGTGTATGCGCCCAAGGAGAGTGATGTATGCTGGCTTTGGTACATGTGCTACAGGCTCCACATGTGTAGTGGGACTACATACATGTGTAACTCGGTATAGTTATATTGAATTATATTTAATATGAATAGTGTACACAGTTGACTTCTGCTCTAATTGTTGTGGTATGTTGTTTATCTTTGGCTAGAAGTAGCGAGAGAGAGAGAGAGAGAGACGGAGAGAGAGAGAGACGGAGAGAGAGAGAGACGGAGAGAGAGAGAGACGGAGAGAGAGAGAGACGGAGAGAGAGAGACGGAGAGAGAGAGAGAGACGGAGAGAGAGAGAGAGAGAGAGACGGAGAGAGAGAGAGAGACGGAGAGAGAGGGAGACGGAGACGCCAGAAGAGAATGGAAAATGAGCCGGGGGGGGGAACATGAAAGTGGAAGAACATAAAGCGATAGGGAAGAGGGCATAAGGTCGGTAATTCCATCCAGTCGACAGGAAATGTTGACCTTTTAGGGCAATGGAGCTGGGTCCCCGTCTCAGAGTCGATGATGATCAAGAGAATAATAATTAAGGGATGCTGGAGGGTGATTGTGGTGGGTTGTTGTTGTTGTTGTAGTAGTTGTTGTAGTAGTTGTTGTTGTAGTTGTTGTAGTTGAGGGGGAGCAGGAGGGTGAGGATGAAGGGTGAGGTGTGGAGCAGGAGGGTGAGGATGAAGGGTGAGGTGTGGAGCAGGAGGGTGAGGATGAAGGGTGAGGTGTGGAGCAGGAGGGTGAGGATGAAGGGTGAGGTGTGGACCAGGAGGGTGAGGATGAAGGGTGAGGTGTGGAGCAGGAGGGTGAGGATGTACCACTGAATGGCTCTGGGAGAAAGGCTGAGGTCGCTTGGCGCCTCGAGACGTTTCCGGTGTTAAGAAGACCTCTTAAGAGATGACGTGACGCAGGTGGAGGGGGAGGGTGTGACGCAGGAGGAGGAGGAGGGTGTGACGCAGGTGGAGGAGGAGGGTGTGACGCGAGGTAACAGGAAAGGGGGGGGGAGGAGTTGCCTGCTCTCTGTGATATGGGGTAATGGCGTCGAATTTCACTGTTGTCACTTGTATGAACAGCGGCGATGAAACAGGATTTGATGTGGTAAAACTTGCGTGTTCCCGCCAAAATACCAGATGCCTTCAAAAAGTGATCTTCCATCCACACGATTACGAAAACCGCGGGAAAAATCCCTTGTGTCGCGACATCACAGGGTCGGAACTTTTCCAGCAAGTAAACACCAACTCATAAGAATGATTCGATTACGGGCTATTCATGCCCGTGCCACTTCTTGGGTGGCTTAATCAATCAATGATTTGAAAGAGTGGATTACGTGGATTACCAGCATGTAGAAGAGACGAGGGCTCAGAGCTCAGGTGGAGGAGGAGGGGGAGGGGGGGGGAGAGGGGGTAGGTTCAGTTAGGACTACTAACCGTCGGCCAGTTTAAAATAACCGTCTATTCTCAGTCAAACGGGAGCGGACAGGAAGTCGCCCACATAGGACTTGGAGTTATGTCCGGCCATTGAATGGACGGACATTCAGCATATCCTCCCTCGTGAATGTTGTGGCCAGGCTGAAAAAAAATGTTGACGTTCTGATGGTGAGCTAGGCTGCCTGGTCTGAAGAATACCTGACCTGAGGACAGGATGGCAGATTCCTGAAACTACGGTTGAGAAGGTTGGGTTTGGTGGCATTGGAAGGTGAGAGGAAGTGGGTTGGGGGGCTAGTATACCCAACCACCGTTGTATACTTCCCTTCCCCTTCCTTCCTTCCGTCCCTTTCCTGCCCTAACCATAGAGACGTTATATACGCCTCAGCGGGTGGCTGGCCAAGGAATAGAGGTAAAACGGGTACTGAGGTGGTGGTGGTGGTGGTTGAGAATGGTCTGTAGGAGGAATTAAGGTGTAAGGAATAATAACTAGAGGTTAGAGAGCAGGATAAAGCACACTTGCCGTCAGCCACAACTATGGTGTGAATAATGAGAACCAACACACACCGATCTCCTGGCACGGGAGACATCTCCCGTCACGCAGGGTACAGCCGCACCTCCACAGATCTCCAGTATCAGCTCTTGATACTGGTAATGGCTCAAAAGGGCCACCACTTACGGGCTATTCATTGCCCGTGCCACCTTTTGGGTGGCTTAATCTTCATCAATCGATCTCCTGGCTGGAATACCCAACATTTTGTACACTATGGTCCCCAACGTACAAAATAAAGGGGTATTGTGAGAAGCATCGGAAGTCCCAAGTATCCACGTTTTAGTGGCTTGGGTTTAGTGCGTTTTAATACCCCATATTTTGTATGTTGTACACAAGAGGACGAGCTGCCGACCTATCAGAGCCTAGACGACCTCAGTACATTGAAATTGAAATAAGTTTATTGAGGTAAAATACACACAAAGGGATGAGATAGCTCAAACTATTCTCACCCCGTTCAGTACATCGTGTTAATACATACATAGACACACATCACAAACAATAAACCTATTACCAAACATTCTGAGAGATAAACATATACATTTCCTCCTTTACATAAGTAGTATGGTACCCCCCCCCCCAGTACATGATCTAGCCAAGAGCTTGCTGATGACCTATGTGACCTCCTTTCCCATCTGGCGGAAGTGACGGACATCTCGTGGACCCGAGTCAGGTGGTGGGTGGGTGACCGCTGATATCATACAGAGTCGCCACCTCTTGCATGTTCATGTCTCATCCCTCCCTCCCTCCGCAGCTCGCTCGCTCAAGGGCAGCGCGGGAGTGTATGTACAATGACAAGTTTCTAGCTTATGTTGTCGTGCTGTTACAGGAGGCAAGACAGGATCTCAGTCAACGAAATGGTGAAACAGAATTCTCCCACGATCCCCTGCAAGCGCTTACGTGCGCGCGCACTACCCCCCTCCCCCCCTACCAACTCCATCACAACCAGGATTTTGAATGAATCATGAATGACTGTCACCCCCCCACACACTATTCACCATTCACGCAGCTTTTCTCGTTCACTTGTGCTCATTCATTCTGCGAAGGGGTGTGGTGGGAGGGGGGGGTAGTCCTTCAGGGCCACCGCCCCTCCCCCCTTCACCCTCCCCGCCACACCTTCTCAAACCAGCAAGCTAATTTGGATGTGGTCATCGTTGTGTAGTATTTAGTTCTTGGTTAAAGCGTCTTTCTCTGCGCCGTGACAAGGTCTGGCTACGGTGTGGATGTGTGTGTCATTAGGCTGTAATGATTCGGTAACTATCAACTACAGTGTAACCCTTCACGGGTAGTCAGTCTGTGTAAACAAAGGTTTGAGAGTTCGCATAATGACAGGTGTGTTGATGAGTGTGAGGCGAGTGTTGATGGGTGGAGGCGAGTGTGTGAGGAGAGTGTCGGTAGACAGACAGACAGACAGACGCAGGCAGGCAGGCCGCTCACTTCCGCCGCCGCCATAAACAGCGGGTATCCCTGTACGAATTAATCAGACAGGGGAGTGTGGCCAGTATTGGCAACAGTGTCTCCTGGTGAATACTGATGCTCTCACGCTCTGTCCGTACCTACTTCCGTCTTCAGGGACCGAGCTCCAGCTCTACAGTCCCCCCCCTTCTCGTGGGTATTGTCCCCCTAGTCCATTTATATACCTCCCCACGTTTGACTACTATCATGCTTGACGTCGTAAATTGTGGTTCTGTACACCTAGTACAGTACAACACTCGCTGTATGAGTTTCATTACATCTCAACTGTAATGTTTCCAACCTTCCCATGTCTATCCACTTGCTCTATTCCCATCGGTATCTTGTACATTGTGATTATATCTCCTCTTGGCCATTTTTGCTTCTGTTGTCGGTGGATTTAATTCTTTGCCCTCCAAACAGTTTCAAATGTAGATACGATAAAGCCAAGTAGGCTCAGGAACCTGTACACCAGTTGAAAGACGGGACCAGAGAGCCGAGACTCGACCCCCCGCAAGCACAATTAGGTCTGTAACCTACCCTTCCCGATCGACAACCATCCTCACAACTACCATCCCTCCATCCAACCATTTTCCTAACCCAACCGCCACCAGCTCGACCGGAAGTACACCCATGCTTAGGGAAGGAAGGACCGGAAGCCTTTTGGGGGGGGGGATTTCCGCCACTTGCTTTCCATGCCATCTGGGAGGTGCTGCTAGGCGGGTGGGTAGAGGGGATGGAATGTGGGGAGGGGGTGGGATGGGAGTGGGGGGGGGGGAGCAGAGGAGTTCCGCTGCCAGTTTAAGGACAAGAGAATAAGCAGCATATCCAGCACCGCTTCTATGCCAGATAAGTCCACTATGGGCTCACCATAGCGCGTGCTACTTGGAACTTGTTCAGAGTAGCTGAATCTATAACAGCTGCATGTCCACTAACCCCCATAGCCACGGAGGTCCTGTTTACACCCGTCCGTTTAGCCTCGTGGATGTGGTCAACTTTAATTTTCTGGTAACCTTCAACAGGTTGGTGCGTCCATCCACATCTGATGACCAAACCACCCTTGTACCTAGCTTGAATCCTAGTCTAAACTTGGTGACTTCGATCTGCAGTTTAAGAGTTTTGGCGTGATTGCTAATCTTTGATCCAATAAGTAGGTGATCTTTGATCGTAAGTGATGTTTGTCCAGTAAGTAGGCATGGGGTATAGGCACCATGGCTCGTTGATATTCCTGTACGATGTGGTAATGGTTGGTTATTATTCGTGTCTATGGTTCGTATTATTCGTGGCTGTTGTGATCTGCCGTCTGGAGCCTTTCATCATTCCCAGAGGTTTACCGTTTCTTTATTACCTAGAATTATTATTTTTTGTCGTCTCGCTTTCACTTCCTCCTATTATCATCTTCTTGGGAGTAATTCGTGTCTTCCTGTCTCTTGTGTCCCCTCGTTCTGCCTTGTTATTCCCCCCCCCCCTTTGGTCGGGGTGTTCGTGTTTTGGTATTTTTGTTTTTCTCTTGCCAAATGGGTAGAAATACACCGTCTCATCCCATTTGGGGCAAGTTGTCGGTGCAGTGGTGTTAACTATAGTCAGTTCTAGGTTTATTAGTATGGTATATGAAGAGGTAGGTGTGTGTGTGTGTATATTGTGAACGTGTGTTTGTTTACATGGCTCCAGGAGCCTATTTTGGCTAGGCTTCATTTGTGTTTTGTCCAGTCTATTTTTGGCTAGGCTTTCTAGGCTGCATCCTAGTCTTAGCTGAATTACGACAACTATCGCTATCCAAGTTTCTGCCTACCAGCAGCATAATAATTTGATGGTTCGCTGATAAATAAGGAGTGAGGAGGATGGCGTGTTCGTGGAAGCCTCCCCGTCCCCCCTCCCTTGCACAGCACAAGAGGCCGGAAGCCTGTAGTTTGCGGGTATTATTAGTTGATGTTTGTATGGCTGACAATTAGCGACCACGGCTGGCAGCGGCGACCGTCCCCGACCAGTCCGGGGAAAATCGTTCGTACGGCAGTGTATGTGGAGCGTCACCCTTGGGTTAGTACCTTGTAAACACCCGACAGGAGAAAACTATACGAGATATACACACACAAAAAAAAAAAAAATGGCATAGGAATATAGCAACGTGATCATACAACATTTAAGAGGAACTCGCGCGGGGTCTTAAACACTGCGCGGTCGGAAATAAGCGGGAACGGCTTCTAGGCCTAGTTCCTTGCGTTTTCTCTCTAAACTTTTCGTTTTTGAATTTTGGGTGTTTTGAGTGGCGGGGAGTTTATCCCCGCGATTGGATGGCCAGATTGTGTTGCAACACGAGCCTCAATGACGTGCTGTGTTTTTGGTAAAGAAATATCCGGCGGTAGAGTGATAAAGTACTTGGGTAAGAGGACAGAACGGTCGCCGCGGAAAGCGAATGGAAGAGACGCGTGAACGAAGGTAATGAGAAAATCCGTTGAGTCGCTGGGAAGTGTTCAGGAGGGGGGGGGGAAGGACGGGAGGGAGGTAGAGACAGTTGTTTCATAATGTTGTATTCATCAATATTAATAAACTTTATTCATTAACAATAGGCTCATGAAATAAATTGAGTCTCTGGGAGTAGACTTCAGATGAGCTGATGTAGGATTTGACAGCCCTTATCCACCCTAGTCTTAGTTATGAGACAAAAGAGAGAGAGAGAGAGAGAGAGAGAGAGAGAGAGAGAGAGAGAGAGAGAGAGAGAGAGAGAGAGAGAGAGAGAGAGAGAGAGAGAGAGAGAGAGAGAGACAGAAAAGAGAGAGAGAGAGACAGAAAAGAGAGAGAGAGAGAGAGAGAGAGAGAGAGAGAGAGAGAGAGAGAGAGAGAGAGAGAGAGAGAGAGACAGGAGAGAGAGAGAGAGAGAGAGAGAGTTAGACAGAAAAGAGAGAGAGAGAGAGAGAGAGATAGACAGAAAAGAGAGAGAGAGAGAGAGAGAGAGAGAGATAGACAGAAAAGAGAGAGACACACACAGACAGACAAGAGAGAGACAGACGGACGGACGGACGGACGGACGGAAGTGGTGCCGTCATGTGAGCTCTTAATTTCCTCCTTGTGTGTGTCACATCAGTAGTCGCTTTAATCTCCCAGAAAGCTTCATTTTTTTTTTTACACAAGATTTTTTGTACGGGTCATCAGAAAATTTCTAGTAAAACAAAAAATCGTTTAGATTTGCGAACAGAAAATGTAAGTGTTAGGAGAGAGGTGATTGCATGTTGATCCACAGTGAGATGGGAGCGAGAGTGAAGGCTGGACCTGGCTGGCTACCTACCACCTTACCATTCTTAAGGAATGTCAAGGTAGTCCTCTTCTTTAACGATCGTCGGGTTTTTGCTCACCAGCTTTCTTCCCTGGGCAATAAAATGCCCGGCAGCCTCCACACACACACTCTTGGTTCTTTCATAGGTTGTCATTTGGGGCCACTTTTGGTTTAAATCTACTTTATGTTTTAAAACAAAAAACGCTGCCGGCCAGTCATCTAAGGGTCATAATCTATGCCGAAAGGCTGGAGATTTCGCCAAGTAATGTTGTGTTTCCGGTCTGCGCGCCTTGGTGGTTGTGTCCCTTCTCCTTTATTACTTGCTCCCTGTCCCTCTTGTTCTTACGGTTAAGGCAGTCTCCCTCCGGACGCGCAAAGCCTTCACACATGTAGCAATTTAATGTATTTCGAAAATATTACGGGAGCAAAAAAAGTGGATTAAACATTAGCCAACTCGCAACCATCACTTGCAACAAGCCTTGCTTAATGATTTTATGTAAACTTTTCGGTCATTTGTTAAATAGAGATCTTGTGTACATATATACCATGGTTGCTCTTCCCTGGCACGACTGGAGAGTGGTCCGGGACGGTCCGAAACGTCAATTCTTTTGTTTTCAGACGCGTGGGCGGCTGCTCGCACCTTAGCCTCAGTTTCAAGTTCCCGAACTTGTATAAATAAATACATTTTGAGGTTGGAGCCAAAGCCTTCATGAGGCAGCTGGTGGTATTGTTACTTATGGCTGTGTCTGTATTATCACGCTGCACAGGAATGTTAGAGAAAGGTTTGCGGGTTAATAACGAACATTGGAGCGAGATATTCGGACGAGATCAAATGTTATTTGTATATATTTAGTTTGACGCCAAAGTTTATGAACTATGATGAAACACTTTCGCCAAGCCTTTGATCGTATTTACAAATATGGAACTTGAGAGTCGCAGTAACCGGAAAGAGCCGTAGCGGAAGCTAACTAACCAACCGCACATAATGGCGGACCAGTTTGCACCTCACTAAGCAAGATCAAACGGTGGCCGACCAGCAGAACACACTAGCTTCCGCTGCTCGTCAGGCTTGCTTATAAACAAGCCTGGGAGGTCCCTCTGGGAGGAACCGCTCCACCACGCCGCCTCCCAGGTACCGTCGCCTGAAGCACTAGGCCTCGTGGCCTCGCTACTTACAAAACACCTGTTTATATCCCACAATATTTAGTGTCTCGAGGGTGCTTCTTTGACCACGAGCTGCTCAATGCTAGAAGATTTAAGTACCCAAGAACTGATGGCATTAACCTATCTTGGGGTTATCTTGATGATTTCAGGGCTTTTAGTGTCCCCGCGGCCCGGTCCTCGACCAGGCCTCCACCCCCAGGAAGCAGCGCGTGACAGCTGACTAACACCCAGGTACCTATTTTACTGCTAGGTAACAGGGGCATAGGGTGAAAGAAACCCATTGTTTCTCGCCGGCGCCTGGGATCGAACCCAGGACCACAGGATCACAAGTTCAGCGTGCTGTCCGCTCGGCCGACCGGCTCCCTAAAGTACAAATTTTGTATAAATTCCTTCAGCTGCGGTAGCAGGAGATAAAGCAGTCAAGGAGTACTGTTGGGATGGTAGGAGGAGCGGCAGTAACCCAAAACAAGCCACTTTGCCTGCCTGCCGCACCCTTGACCGCTTCCTGGAATTAATGCTTCTTATTAGGAGTGTTGCCTGCTTAAGCAGTGCCACCTGCCCTGGCCATCGTGGTTAGTGCCGCCGGTCCGGCCTTGTGGCCACGGGCGCCCTCTGTCTCTGGCGGGAGAAGGAACCGCAAGACGGAGAGGAAGTCAGTGTCACGGGGCAGAAGAAACAACTAGCCAATTACCGTGACTGGCACTTGGCAACGAGGAGTGCGCGTCTAGTGTGACGCCCTCGTGACGTCACAGTGCCAGCGGAGGGTACCACTTCTCGTTTTCTCTCAAGGCGGGTTACTTAAACCAAAAATTCGTGTACTGACGTGGGTACTTAGTGATACTTTGTCATTCACAAAGTGCTTGAATGAAGCGTACACTGGACTTGGGCCAAGGCAGGGCCCATGGTTTGGATATAAATAGTTTGAAAGAGTCCCCCGAGAGATGCAGGGACAGGAGTAGGGAGCGGGTGGGGGGAGGTAAGAGAGGGCCGTTAGCAGACCAGACCGCTGGCCCACCACTACGTAATCTTATCCTAGTTCCTCCCACTTCCGCTGGCAGCAGCAGCAACCTCCTCCTCACCACCCTGCCTTCTTCTCCAGCCCTCGCTAGTTTTCTTGCCTCATCCCACGAGGTCCCGCTGTTTATTCTGTATATCATTACACTTGAGGCTATTGTGGGAAGGGGAAGGAAGCTTGGGCGTAGGATAGAAGGCGTCTTGCAGAGGCTGGTGGGGAACGGGGATAAGACAGGTGGATAGTGTGGTGGTGGTGCCACGTGAGGCTCCTCGTGTGGCTCTCGTGTTCAATATCTCTCTCTCTCGCTCTCGCCTTTTCTCTTTTTCTTTCTCTTTTTCTATATCTTTTTCTATCTTTCTCATTCTTTCTTTTTCTATCTTTCTCATTCTTTCTTTTTGTTTCTTTCTTACTCTTTCTCTCTTTCTTCCTCTTCCTTTCTCACTCTCTCTCTTTCTCACTCTCTCTCTTTCTCTCTCTCTCTCTGCCCTGTCACAGCACCAGACTCTCAACTCGAGGCAACAACAGGTGCATGCGTCAAGGACATACAAGCAAATCCACGTTGAGGAAGGCAACTGCATTATTGCACCAAGCTCAGTGCGCCACTGGACCACGCAGCGAAATCTAAATACTGTTTTTTGTTGTGTGTGATTCAGTAGCAACAAATTACTGGCCAAGATGTCAACAAACATGATATTAGTGATGCACGCGCACATCAGAGGCGTCCAAGATAAGATACACTGATGACTGACAGTAACAAACAGTGAGCACTCTCTCTCTCTCAGGCCAGGTAAGGGTTGTGCCAGGGAGGGCGCAGTATACTCGGAGTGTGATTCACAGTCCGCACAAGTGATTCATTCACACCTTAGGTTTGTGGACGCCGTCTCCTGCTGGCCGGGGGGAGGATGGGAGGGATTGTTAATATAAGAGCGGAGTATATCTGCTCGAAGTCTCGCTTTAAAGGAAGCTTGACGAGTGATTGGGGACAGTAAAATTAGTTGGGTGGAGTTTTAACTAGGTTCAGATCCTGCTGCTTTGTGTTGGTCAAGGTTGGGATCCCTTGCAAGCTTCGCCGCCTGAACATTTTACTATTACTAACTAATTATAATTACTTTTTTTCTCGACACATCTGTCCCCTTGTTCGTGTCTCATCCATGCTAAATAGTTTGTCCTTATTAATTCCTCTGAGAATTTTGTAAGTGGTGATCATGTCTTCTTTAAACGCTCGTCTTCCAGGGACGTGAGGTTTAGCTCCCTTAGCCTTTCCTCGTAGCTCATATCTCTGTCTTGTTATATCACGAGTGTCTGTCAGTCCCCGTGGTGCAGTGGTAACACATTCGCCCCGCGCTTCCCAATACATTTGGCCCGGGTTCGTATCCTGGCCGGGGAGGATTGACTAGGCGCCAATCCTTAACTGTACACCTCTGTTCACCCAGCAGTGAATGGGGTACCTGGTTGTTAAACGTTTGGCGGGTCGTATTCCGGGTAAAATTAAGATTAAGGACCTGCCCGAAACGCTATTCGTGCTGGTGGCTTTACAAGAATGTAAAAACTCTTGTATCTATAAAGTTAAATGAAATAAAATTAAAAGTATTTGACAAGACCCGCGTCCGTGGAGCCTAGGTCCTATACTCTAAGACCCACAAATTAAATTTGATCCCGTTCGTATTATATATTATAATATAACACACACACACACGTGTGTGTGTGTGTGTGTGTGTGTGATTTATGTCTACAAAATGTCAGAATGGTGGTGTTTTTGGAACGTGTTAAGGATGGATATTGAGAAAAGATAAAAAAATTTACTAGCATAGATTTGTTATTCTCATGTATGTATGTGCGTGCGTGTGTGTACGTTGGTGCGAGGTGTTAGTACTTGTATATACGTGTGTGTGTGTAAATGTGCATTTGACTCATGTGTATTTCTGGCGAGGAGAGCCATGTGTGGCCTCTGTGAGTCAGATATACACACATACGCTGGCGTGTACATGGGATGGCTTCTCTTTGATCTGTCACGAGTTCAAGGAAGGGCAAGAGAGGAAGGGAGGGTTGAGGCGAAGGGAAAGAATTGAAGGGATGGGTTGAGGCGAAGGGAAAGAATTGAAGGGATGGGTTTAGACGGAAGGTTTTAAATTTTCGGAGGCGAGTTTTTAATTAGCCGGAGGGAGGCTTAAACTAGCAAAGTGATAAATTGGCTGTAGCTTCGTGAAATTTGCCACAGCCCCGCTCCTGTGCCAGTTAAGTCCACTACGGGCTCACCATAGCCCGTGCTACTTGGAACTTTTTGTTCCCAGTAGCTGAATCTTGAACAACGTGATGAAATTGGTGATCGCAGTTTCTTTTATGAAATTATTAGGCTACCTGGAAATAATGATGTACAGTACATGGTCATTTACAAATAACTAATGTTAATCTATATCAATAACTGTATCAATTAAAAGTGTTAAGCAACATTTATTTATAATTTTGGGTGGGATGAAATCCCTTGTTCTTGGGATTAATATAAATGATTTGGTCCTCTCGACACTATACTCTTGTACTCGTGATAATTAAGTTTGAGGGGGTAGAAATAGCCTAAGCTACTCTATCCCTTTGAGATGTATTTTTTTCTTATAAACATACTTGAATTAAGTTTGAGCAAAATAAGCATTTAGGACCTGTAATATTAGTGATGAAAGACCATTGATCATCAATTAAAATTGTTAAAAGTGGTCTTGAGTTTGACAATCTTAGTAATACTTTAGGAGTTATACTTCATCTTAAATAACTAATGTTCTGTAATGTTGCGTTAAATAAATTATAGATTTCTGAATCAAGTTTATAATAAGAGATAAGATATATATTCAGGTAAAGATAAATACATTGAAAATGAGTTAATGTTGGATTAATAGATAGAACTAAAACATTCAATGCCCTAATCCAGTGTGATAGCAAGATAAGCATAGGAATTATAGAAGCAGTAAGAGCAGAAGTACACGCAAAAATTATATCAGGAGATTAGTCATTGCATTAAATGGTCGGTAACTTGAAAAACGTAGCCTAATACTTAGTGGTGGAGCGCGTATAAGAAGCAGTAGCACCTCCACGCCATCTGCCTGGGACGTTGGCCTAGACCCAAGAGCTGGAGGCGGGAGGTGCGGCTGGCGTGTACTGCGGCCACCATCACATCACTACCAGAGTTATTTCCACTCCTTCATGGCACCAGTCCCGGAAGCCTCTTGTAAATTTCGTCATGCTCTCATTCTCCACATTGTTTCTATTCCGTAGGAATTTCTGTATATATTCCTTCAATTTTCCCATTTATCTGCGTGTGTGTATAATTATATAATATATATATATATATATATATAATATAATAAGGAACCATTTTAACTCCCAGAATTTGTCTCTGAAGATAGGCAGGAACATTTTTACCAATAAGTTTTAAAACCAAGTTTTATGGAATTGAGTGTGCTAACTGTGTGTCTTTCGTGTTGCAGAGGAGGCGCGGGAATCTGGCGTTGGTGTGCTGGTGCACTGCCTAGCGGGGATCTCTCGCTCCGTCACCATAACTGTCGCCTACCTCATGTACAAGGAGAAGCTCAACCTGGAGGAGGCGTACGAGTACGTGCGCGTCAAGAAGGCCAACATCGCCCCCAACTTCAACTTCATGGGTCAGCTGCAGGACTTCCAGCAGCAGTTGAACCTGTCACCACACAAGTGCCAGTGCGTGTCAGAGTGCCGCTGTCGCCACCTCCACTTCCTTACCCCTGCCCGCACTTCCCCTGACTCGGGCATCGAGTTCGACCGCTTCTCCTGAGGACTGACCCCCGCTGCCTCCACGCCCGCTGGCGGTTTCCCTAGGCTCGCCATAGAGTCGCCGCAGCCGCCCTCCACGCCGCCCGCGGGTCTGCAGGCAGTGGCTACCGCCCCTACCCAGGGACTGGCTTCACCCTGTCGCTCCCATCTAGAAGAGGAGGCTCTACACGAAGAGGAGGAAGAGAGAGAGAGAAAAACGAGGATAGCAGCCTCCCCATCTGAGTAGCCCCGGCGGCGATTGCCCCATCCAAGTGCCAAAGGTGAGCCTCCCCTTCGTCGGCTCCACACCTGCCCCGGCTGACCCTGGGGGATGGCCGTGGGGCACCACACACGGCGGGGGAGATCAGGACCAACCTGCGGCCCCCCTCGCCATAATCCAAACTCCCAGGTACAAATTTCTCGACGAGTGATCTCGCTTATTTCGGGGAACCTCAGCGTCCTGTGACAGCAGGTGGCGAGGCGGCAGAGCTGCTGCTGCCTCCCGCATGGCTGTCTACCAGACGCTGGCTTCATTCACAGGAAAATATCTTTATTTTTAAGGAGGATATATAAAACAGTTATGTGGAAGTGTGTGGTGAAGGGTTGCCACAGTGCCCTCTGACTAGTGTGTTCATCAGGGGTTATGTTCAGCCAGTTTAAAAGTGGTATGTGAAAGTTTGCAACTCAACTCGACTCGTACAAACTCAGTTGCCAGGACATCCAACACTACCAAAATATGGAACTCAAAAAATAAATATTTATTAAGCAAAACACTTAAAATTACAAATAGTGATATAGATCTCACAGTATTTTCATACCAGATATGAAGAAAAAAGCATTGTTGGTGATTTTGTTTCCCCCTTCTGAGAACACTGAAATGTTTTTAGAAGGCCAGACTGACAGCCTTGTGTGTGTTGTACCTCGGTGTTGTTGGTCGTTATGCTCAACGTGTAGCAGCATCTTCAGTTACCGCCGACGCCTTCTGAGAGCTACCACCTCCCGAGGTCTTGCTGGGTTTTTCTCCCGCTGGTTCATGTAGGGATCCTGGGCCTTTAGGAAGTTTGAAGGTCCCTGGAATACACTCATCCGAAATGCTGTGTGTCCTGGGCCTTTGGACAAGGCTGTAGGATCCTAGGAAACGTTCTTGGTGGAATATTGTTATATGGTCAGCAAGTTTTGAAAACCTTGTAATGCACTCTAGCCAAAACACACACACACACACACACACACACACACACACACACACACACACACACACACACACATATACACACACACACATATACACACACACACACATATACACACACACACATATACACACACACACATATACACACACACACATATACACACACACACATATACACACACACACATATACACACACACACATATACACACACACATATATACACACACACATATATACACACACACATATATACACACACACATATATACACACACACATATATACACACACACATATATATACACACACATATATATACACACACATATATATATATACACACACACACACATATACACACACACACATATACACACACACACATATACACACACACACATATACACACACATATACACATATACACACACACACACACACACACACACACACACACACACACACACACACATATACACACACACAAGCACAGTGTTGTAGCTGGAGATGCAAGAAATCCGAGTGATGTAAATTTTGAACTTGAGTCCTAAAGGAGGTCTGGCTTCTCAAATGTAAATTGCTTCAAGCATAAATTAATTAACAAATGGCTTAACAATTATATGGAATGGACTATGTACAAAATTTTATATAATTTCATATGTATCAGATGGACACTTTTTTTTTCTTTTTAAGAAACCTAATATATTTTTAATGTGTAACTCAAGCGGCCAATGTGTGCTTTTTATCAATTAGTGAAGCGCTGTATACAGTGTCCGTAGAATACATTGTTCATATCAACGCTCAAATAACAGGGTTTGTGGCGTGTGTGGATCAGGGGGCACACAAGCTGTCTGGCGATTCTCACTCGTCGCCAAAGTTTTTAAAGGTGGTAATATGTAAAGCCTATACCCCCACTCCCGCCCGCCCTTATTCCTCAAAAACTATCCCCCCAATCCCACCCGAAAGATAATTCGTTGACGCTTTGATACAAAAAAGAAAAGAAAGAAAGAACAAGTTATTCGCACAATTCTTAGAGGAGTGGAACCATTGGTGTCCATAATCTCTATATTAGTACATGTTATACATGTTTTTTGGGGAGATGTAGCCTAAAGTGCCTTGAATCAATTTCTTTCTTTGTATATTTTGTGGAAGCTGTATCTTTTTGTGTAATTGTAGTTCATTTATGCTCATACAAAAAAAAGAGTAAATGTATATGGTATATATAGTGTGTGTATATCATAATGAGTATGTATACATGCATATATATATATATGTCTATGAATAGTATTTTTGACACTTTTCTCACTGAACTGACTTGATCACATCATGATTTACCTTCCTTCTCCCCCCCCTCCCTCCCCCCAAACCCAGCCCAACGAATGATAAGATGGTGGTGTTACTTGCCTTTATGGTTAGATTGATCCAAGTCAATAACGTTAGCTAGAGGGGTTTGCATGCGTCTACCAATCAGTATTGCTAAAGAGGATTTACATTTTACAGTCAGTATTGACCCTACCCATCAGTATTGTTAGATGACGCATTCAGTATTTACAGGAATGTTTTAACACACTAATATACAAGTCATTTGCTGATTGACCAATACCTACCAGCCAGTATCGTCTAATCATTTGATTTGCACCACATTTACCTTTCAAGGGGTTTCACCAGTCATTCCTGCCAATATGGTGATGGGGTGGCAGAGGCTGGTAACCTTACAGGTCCCTGCTCAACCAACAGTATTTCACACTTCATTTAATATCAATAAAGCTATTTTGTTGGATGTGTGAGGACATTGGCAAAGGTTGTATTTTCAAATATCCAGTAGATATGGGGAAAATTTCAAATACAAAATTGTGCAATATATTTATTGTTTATGTATGTATACACATGCATATATATATATATATATATATATATATATATATATATATATATATATATATATATATATATATATATATATATATATATAATATAATGCATTTTGTGATTGCATATTATATATATATACAATATATATTGCATTACTATAGGTAATGTAATGTATATATTTTTACATGCACACTGGTGTATGTTAGTTTGCCATTACTGAAAGTCCATGTACACGTCTCGGGTGACATTTCATTCCTTTTTTATATTTTCAGAAAGCCGAATTAGATAGGGCCACCTTTTTATACATTTAAGACAGAAGAGATAATTTGTAGTGTAATTTTTGATATACCTCTGGTGTTCCAAGACCTTTTTTGTTTGGGAGCCAATGTACAAGCACCTAGAGAGCCATGCTTTAGGTACTCTGACAGTACTGCTGGTGAGCCCATAACTGTATGCACACGTGAGCAGTACTACTGTTAGGGTACACTGACATCAGTGCTGCTGCACATGGTCAGTACCGATGCTTATGTTATGGTATACAAACATGGGAAGTGCTGGTAAAAAAAAAAAAATAAAAAAAATAAAAACATTTTTTAATACGAACTGCTGGACTCTATAAAACAGTTGAATTCTCCATCCACTAATCTTCTGTATACACACATCCATCCATCCGCATCCCACCATATACACTTGACAGCTTCCATGTTTCTCCAGTCGTAGCAATATGTTATATATTATTATGTCATTGTAAAGAGCCTCTTGACAGCTAGGCAGGATAGTCGTAGGCCAAACCAAAACTAGGAATGCCTTGCCAGGGTTTAAGCAAGGACTTTGAGGTCTGATTATTACCCCGCTTATCACCAGTTGGTAGAATATATTGATTGCCTAATTATACTGCAAGGTTGTTGGTGAAGTCCGAGACATTTGTAAAAATATATTTTAATGTAATTTTTGAGAGCACTGCCCAGGAAAGCTGGTGAAACGGGCTTTTTTTCAGGCAAGTTTTTAATGTATAGCTGAAGCACAAATATTTATTTGGCCTATTGTATTATTCTACCTGGCTGTTCTCTAGCTGAGTGGTTGTCAGAAACTGAAGTAGTCTTCTTGTTACTGATAGCCAATTAGTTGGTTGATCATTTCCGAGAGAGAGATGGAGATAGATGAGTCTTCTATTTTGAATTGATTAAGATATAGATGAAAAAGAAACTAGTTTTTTGTAATAGTATTTACTGTTAATGTTATTGCTCTATTTAACTAGGAATATCGTTATAACTATCCATATAGTTATTTTAATATAATTATGATTACTGTAATTAGTATCAATTATATAATAAATTCCGATTCCTTTTTTTAAGTTTTTAATGTAATGCAATAAACAAGACAAAGTTTTAACGTTATGTTATCCTTTCTCCTATTTAATTGTATTATTTCCATATTTTCATTTTTCTTAATATCTCTGAATTCTGTCATTAGTTTCCCATAACCCCCCCTCCCCCCACCTTCACATTATTTATTCTGATCATAGTTCATAGATATTTATTTTATCAAAACCATTTTTATATATTCAAAAAAGATCTTCCATTCCCTGGCTAAGGTATATTAATTACGACAAAGTTTAAGCACCTAGTCTTTAACTGTACTATATATTGTTTATATATTTTTTCTGGCTTTGATCAACATTTGTCAGCCGTTACTTTTTCATACAAATATTTACATTTATAATGAACTCGGCAGAGTTTCTATTTATTTTCTCGTATTTTGTTGTAACCCTAAGGTAATGATCACTCTTAATTGCATTTAAAAACTAATCTGTGCAATGACTTGGTGTGGCTTAGGCTCACTTGGTGTGGCTTAGGCTCACTTGGGGTGGCTTAGGCTCACTTGGGGTGGCTTAGGCTCACTTGGGGTGGCTTAGGCTCACTTGGGGTGGCTTAGGCTCACTTGGGGTGGCTTAGGCTCACTTGGGGTGGCTTAGGCTCACTTGTAACCATGCAAAGTTATGTTAATCAAAGATTATTACTTTCCCCTTTCCTTACTTTACATTTATTACGCGATTTTTCAAGCTAGTTCACTGGCCCCTGTTCTTTTCCTTTACATATAATTGTAGTCATTTGTTCTCTCCTTTCAACAGCTGTTAACATTTGTTGTGGCTCACTGGGATGACTTGACTACCTCCCCCAACCGCCTTGCCGTCCCCTTTCTTCATTGGGTTTGTTTATACCTACATGGTTGCTCTTCTAAGACTAGTTCCTACCTCACCTCACTTTTCATTTTAATGCACTTGGTTCATCACTTTTACTCGATTTGTCCTTTTCTTTACATTCTAGTTGTTGAGACCAGTTTGTATGACCTTCCTGTAACCCTCCTGCCGTTCAAACAGAAGGATGTTACTATATTTTCGATAATAAATGTTACAAATGATTGTTTCTGTTTATGGATATCCTTTTTCACCAAGACTTCTGATATGCCTGAAACAAAAGGAGTTTGCTTAGTAAGAAGTGAATACAGTTCTGGTAAATATTAGTAAAGATCCACGAGCTAAATGAACACGATTTCAGAACAGCATTATTCTTGCAAGCATATTAAGGAATGGAAGTTATAATAGAGTATGGGCAAATATATGTAAAACTTGTTCTGTAACTCTGGAACCATATTCCATAGTATTAACGTCTGAAAAAAAAAAATATGCACAGGATGTGTCCACTAGTGATTGCAATGAAAATGCACGTCAAATGTAAAGAGTTGTATTCCAAGACAGTGAACGACACAAAAAAAAAGAAAACAGGTTGGTAAATATTGGCAATAAATGTCACCATTTCCTCAATTTTAGTTCAATGGAAAAAGAGAAGAACTAGATGGAAAGAAGTTTTTTATTATAATTTTCTACCACAGAAGTGGTTAAAGTGTTAAATAATATTTAACCAAAGAAGTCAAAATTGCAAGTGCTCCATTGCCTTTGGAGTTTACAGGGGTTTAAAACTGTAAGTTTTGAAATTCATAGCCCATAATTATTTCCGGTTATCGGTTAAAAGTGTAATCCATTTCTAAGTGCAAGTACACTGAGAGGATTTACTTTAATCCTGAACTATTTTCAGGACTAAAGTATACTTATTGGTTGATCTGTGAGCTATTGTGGTGGTTTAAATAGCCTATCCAGAGGTTGATAGGCCTTAAGCCCAACCCTAAACCAACCCGTTCATTTTTGTATGACTATGTATTGTCAACAGACTCCCCCGGGATTCGCCCTAATCTGACCGCGTCAAAACGGTCAGTAATTAGATCAGCTTCCACCCATCTCCACAAAGCCTCATCATGTCCTCCTCCTCCCCTCCCCTGAGACACTTAAAATCTTCCCCAATAACTGTATATTATTGTTAGTATTTAAATTCGTGGTTTCCTACTTGCTCTGGGTTACGGTTTAAATGCTCAGTCAATCTGTCTGAACCATTTATTGAGTGAGTGGTTAAGACATATTAGGAGATTGGGTTACCATAAGTGGAGTTGATCACAGTTGTTGATAAAGTGGCCTTAGGGAATTATTGAGTTCATGTTTTTAGTCAACGTAATAGTAATTTGAAGTGACCATTTAGAACGTGATTTAAGTAGTCTTTTTAGACTCACGTGGTCATTAAATTAATTTTCATTATAAATATTCATTGTAAGTTCATTCTTGTCACACTCGTTCATACATAACTCTTCTCCCTCCAATTATAAATTATAAGCATAATAATTCAGTACTCCCTCGACAGCTGACTTGTATATTTAAATTAATTTCCACTCAAATTTGTAGCATTCATTTTTGTCTTCCTGTACTTCATTCCAACTCATTAACACTTAATAAATTACCCTCCCTAGCCCAGGTGGCTGACGTAAATAGTATGATCATCAGCATATGGGAGATTGGCTAACATTAAACTAATGTTTAGGAACTTAGGGAAATGTTTGTTTAGGAATCTAGGGAAATGTCTGGGAACCTAAGGAAAACTAATGTTTAGGAACCTAGGGAAATAGGCCATGAGAACACTGTTCACGGTGTATGTGATGCCCATTCTGGAGTGTGCAGCCTCGGTATGGAATCCCCCTCTCCTAAAGAAACCTAAAACAACCCGAAGGTATGACCACGAGGCTCTTACCATAACCTTTGAGGATTGAGCTATGGGGAAACACAATGAGATGAACCTCGCCACACCTGGAGAATGAGAATCGAGGCGACATTTAAGATTCTCGGTCAAATTTTTCTGGTTGATAAAGGAATTTATGTGGTTGACCATGTGAAATTTACACATGGTCAGTATACAGCAGTGTGGAACAAGGGGACATGAATGGAAGCTTGAGGAACAGTGATGTTGGAAAAAACTTTTAACATGATGGTAGTTAGGATATGGAATGAGCAAGACTGCAATGGTTGTTAAACTTTTCAGGGTTAATTGTTATTGTATTGTGTAGGAAATTGTTTGAATGTTCATTTACCTAAAAATATTGAAATAAATCCAAACTGTGCAAATCAAGCAAAGCGAAAACATTAATACTGTTGTTCTGTTTAATAGGAAATTTCAATTATGGAGTGGTCAGGGACAAGTCATTGTGCACACCCAATCGATTTCGATTTTTTGTTTAGTTGGCAACAAGTGTTGGAAATCCAGATCAGCAAAGACAGGCTGTAATAAACGGACTTTGATTTCCTTCAGTACTGTGCCGTTACCTTCAGTACTGTGCCGTCACCTTCAGTACTGTGCCGTCACCATTACTGTCATAAATACCCTGCCATTCTCACCACTGCCATCAGTACTGCGTCGTCACCATGAGCACGTTAAGTAAACATTACGTCCCTCGTCTATTTACAACCCATCTACCCTCACCTGCTCCCTCGGGCTACATAAATAATACTCTGCTCCATACTCGCCTCCCCCCTCTTCAAGCCGCTCCACCCTCTTTACTTCCTCCATCATCCCCCCCCCACAGACACCTCCTATCCCCCCTCCACCCACCCCACTCCCTTTCATTCAACCCTCAACTCTCAGAACTTCCTCTCAGCCATCTCTACCCTCACCACTTAATCTCTTTCCATTCCCCATTTCCTCTCACCACCTCCTCTGACTCGAGAGAATTATCATGAATGTTTTATAGGCACCGGAAGTTGACCATCCGTTTCCCCACCTTTCATCCGACTACTCAGCAGGAAATCAAGATTTAAGGGAATGTTGCTTGCGCAAAAGCCAGTCTTATACTTCTTATACAAGGGACAAAGTAAAATGATGACTCCCGGCCCAGCTTATACTCATAGGGAGGGTTGAAATAGCCTAAGCTACTCTATCCCTTTGAGATATATTTCTTTCTTGTCTCAGTAAACATACTTGAACCTGAACTTGAACTTACACTCATGACAGCGAGATGGTCATCTTGAATATTACTTGACCCTCTGGGTCGCGTGATTCCATCAGGCTTCGTATCCTGAATTCTGATTAGGTAAGCCAACTCATTCTCACTGGTCACCCCGTCATCTAATTCTCATCTTGGAGGCGTAGAAACCTTGTTCCACGTGTTCTCATATACAATAATCTAACATTAAATCGGAAGGCAAAATGTTACTTATGGAAAAAGAACCGAGGATATTAGGATAGTGAAGGTACCTGTTTAGTTTAGCTTATGGAAGTCGACCTGTCAACAGGGTTCCACACCTCGTCACAATAAATATACAGAAGAATGATTTATTAATATTTACACTTAAGAAATCGGATTCATTGAGGATTTTATCAAGTGATATTTAGTGTGGAAGCAAATTTTCCAAACATTCTGAACAGACATAACATTCTGTTAGGAAGTAGAAGACTGAAAGTAGAAAAATACAATTTGGACAGTAAGGGACAAATGGAGACTGAGTACCCACATGAGTCACAGGGACGTTAGAAAGAACTTTTTCAGTGTCAGAGTAGTTAACAGGTGGAATACATTAGGCAGTGATGTGGTGGAGGCTGACTCCATACACAGTTTCAAATGTAGATATGACAGAGCCCAGTAGGCTCAGGAATCTGTACACCAGTTGATTGACAGTTGAGAGGCGGGACCAAAGAGCCAGAGCTCAACCCCCGCAAGCACAAATAGGGGAGTACAAACACTCAACACCCCCACACACACAAAAAAAAACCTACCCCCCACCCCCAGAAGCCCCCCCCCCCTATTCCCCACTCACACCCCCCCTCTCCCCCCACATAGAAACTGAACTAGGTAAGAACACTTACCCAGAAAATCACACCCTTATAGTTATTCGGTTGAACGTGGCCATTCTTACCTTCCCCATCCACTAAGTCTACCTTAGCTTGTCCACAATCTGATAAAAACAGCTGGCAGAATTAGAGCGGTCACGAAGGCGAAGCTATGCCAACGATGGAACGTTTCCATAAATTATCGTTCGAATCCAGCAGGTATCATTCAAGAAGCAACTTCAATCTTTGTAACATTCACAACGTTAAGTTTAGGATTTGAACGAAATATTATTACTGTCGTACTGACCTTTGCGCATCAAGATGGTATCAGAAATAATTAAACTAAACTTTGGTATTTCTTATTAGAAAAGAAGTTTAAAAGGAAGGTAATTGATTATAATCTGTCAATAATACTTAAGATCATAAACCTGGTTGTATTACGGTAAATAATACGTATAGGGAACTAGGCATGATAAATTCATGAAATTCCTACACCTACCCCCCAGCACGGTCTCAGCGTACCCCTTAACCTCACGCTATTGGCCAGTTGCCCTCACGTTTGTCCAACCAGAAGCCTTGTGCAACTCTAACTTGATACCCATTGGTCCAGTTTCCTTTCCAGTGACCTAAACATAAACATCTCGCTGGTATCAATTTCATCAGAGCAGACGTACATTCCAAGCGCTTGTGGTGTTTTAGTGTGGGTTTTCCGTCTTAATAGTAGTTCCTTCACACGCAGCGTGGCAGGAGCTTGGTGTGTGTGTGTGTGTGAGAGGTGACGAGTCTTACACGACGCTTCCGGGGTGATAAGACGACAGTTGAGAAGGTATGTTGCTTTGTTTTGTGAGGTACGGCGATGAGTCTTCTTCTTATGAGGTCCTTGAGAGAGGGGAAGGAGGGTCGAAGGCTCTCTCTTCTACCCAGGATTGCAACAGATTGTTCCCCACCCGGGATAGCTAGTAACAGCACAACGGCAGGGCATAGATAGAAATTTTTATATAAATAAGTTCACTTATTGCTACACCCAATAAACTCGCCCCTCGGGGCAAAATTTTAATTTAATTTTGGCAACAAATTATTCCCAACAGAAAAGTAGCAGCACGACTAGGTGAATATACGCACACAGAGACAGAGACACCTAGCGATTGAGTGGACAGCGGTCGGGGGGGTCATAGTCCGAATGGCCCGGGTTCGATCCCCGGCGGAGGCAGAAACAAATGGGCAGAGTTTCTTTCACGCTGATGCACCTATTCACCCAGCAGTAAATAGGTACCAGGGAGTTAGACAGCTGGTACGGGCTGCTTCCTGAGGATGTGTATGCGTTTTGGAGAGAAATGTATGTAGTAGACATAATAGAGGAAAAAAATAAACTGGTTAGAAAGTCGGTGGTCCAAGAGCTAATAGCGCGATTCTGCAGATACAAATAGTAAACACACACACACACACACACACACACACACACAGGGACAGAGGGACAGAGGGGACACAGGTGGAAACTTAGCGCCCAAATGAGCCACAGAGATATTAGAAAGAACTCTTTAGACGGTTGAGAGGCGGGACCAAAGAGCCAGAGCTCAACCCCCGCAAGCACAATTAGGTGAGTACACACACACACACACACACACACACACACACGTAGTATAACAAATGCGGTGTTGGTTACAGGAACATGTGTGGCGGTGTTGCCTCCCGAGCTGTATTGTTTACATCTGACGTCATCATCAGCTGTTGCCATCGTGGTTCTCGACTTCTGGTGTTACGCCAAGCGAGGAAACCTGTATCTTAGCGCTAATGTTATGCTCCTGTGTGATGGACTTTAAACACCGCTAAAATAATACCGTTTTAAAATAATATTCTATTGTCTACAATTTTTTTTATTGTATAAAATAAAAAAAAAATTACAAGGATTAATACAAGCAAGAAATAAAGTGGCACAATGGAAAACAAACACTGTATGAAACATACACAAACACGCTGTGAAAACCAGGCATACACTACAATGAAATAAAACAAGTCAAATGAATCTAAACAGCATAATATTTACCTGATATACACAAGAAAACCATACAATACTCCAGCATGCTCAAAACACTACAGTACCCACTCAACCAAACCTCGTACACACGTGTGTCTGGACACTGGCGCCCACACAACACGCGTTAAAGGCCTTATGAGGAAATGTAGATGTTTATCTCTCAGAATGTTTGGTAATATGTTTATTGTTTGTGATGTGTGTCTATGTATGTATTAACACGATGTACTGAACGGGGTGAGAATAGCTTGAGCTACCTCATCCCTTTGTGTGTATTTTACCTCAATAAACTTATTTCAATTTCAATTTTAAAGGCCTTATGAAAACACCCAGTAATATGTACAGATCAAGGGGGGGGGGCATGATCAGTGGAGTACACCAGAAACAAAACAAAAAATACAACTTGAAAACATTTAACATCATAAAATAACAAAAAATGAGACTATCGGAAGTATGATCTCCGAGCCTCACTGGACACCCATTCACAGAGCTGTCACAACCCATTCACAGAGCTGTCACAACCCATTCACAGAGCTGTCACAACCCATTCACAGAGCTGTCACAACCCATTCACAGAGCTGTCACAACCCATTCACAGAGCTGTCACAACCCATTCACAGAGCTGTCACAACCCATTCACAGAGCTGTCACAACCCATTCACAGAGCTGTCACAACCCATTCACAGAGCTGTCACAACTCATTCACAGAGCTGTCACAACCCATTCACAGAGCTGTCACAACCCATTCACAGAGCTGTCACAACGCATTCACAGAGCTGTCACAACGCATTCACAGAGCTGTCACAACGCATTCACAGAGCTGTCACAACGCATTCACAGAGCTGTCACAACGCATTCACAGAGCTGTCACAACGCATTCACAGAGCTGTCACAACCCATTCACAGAGCTGTCACAACCCATTCACAGAGCTGTCACAACCCATTCACAGAGCTGTCACAACCCATTCACAGAGCTGTCACAACCCATTCACAGAGCTGTCACAACCCATTCACAGAGCTGCCACAACCCATTCACAGAGCTGCCACAACCCATTCACAGAGCTGTCACAACCCATTCACAGAGCTGTCACAACCCATTCACAGAGCTGCCACAACCCATTCACAGAGCTGCCACAACCCATTCACAGAGCTGCCACAACCCATTCACAGAGCTGTCACAACCCATTCACAGAGCTGTCACAACCCATTCACAGAGCTGTCACAACCCATTCACAGAGCTGTCACAACCCATTCACAGAGCTGTCACAACCCATTCACAGAGCTGTCACAACCCATTCACAGAGCTGCCACAACCCATTCACAGAGCTGCCACAACCCATTCACAGAGCTGCCACAACCCATTCACAGAGCTGTCACAACCCATTCACAGAGTTGCCACAACCCATTCACAGAGCTGCCACAACCCATTCACAGAGCTGTCACAACCCATTCACAGAGCTGCCACAACCCATTCACAGAGCTGCCACAACCCATTCACAGAGCTGTCACAACCCATTCACAGAGCTGTCACAACCCATTCACAGAGCTGTCACAACCCATTCACAGAGCTGCCACAAATGTAAACACCGCACCATTCAGGATGCTTACAACGTGACTATTAAAAGCGTATCCCGTTACAAGTCAGTTTAGTTCATTTATTATGCACCAATCAATTTCTTTCTTTATTATGCACCCCATACCCATCCCGTGGGCGGTGGTGTAAAGGATTACAGAGGCACATAATCAGTTCAGGAACTGAACTCTCTAGTTCGTTTAGCTAAGCAAATAAAAATCTTTTGACGCTAGTTACACAATTATTAATGTTATATATACATGTACACTTACTCATACATACATGTACATACTATATATATATATATATATATATATATATATATATATATATATATATATATATATATATATATATATATATATATATATATATATATATATATTCCCCCCTGGAAAAAACTATTTTCTAATGTTGCAAAGACAAATTAACTAGCCTAACCTTCCTAGGCCTAATACGCGCTATCTGAGGTCTAATATAGTACACATGTGTGCTATACTAGTCCTAGAAATATTTAAGTTTATTTTATAGCTTAATTTTTTTCGGAATCTATAAAGTGAATAGTACAAAATTCTACTACCTAATTGCTTAGTACGTCAATGTTTGTACTATGGTGCACAAAGTTACAAAAAGTACTATCTAAACAGAAGGATAGGTTGTCCTTAGACACATACAGACATAGAGTGCCGGACCAACCGGGCTGTGGTGGGTATGTGGGCCTGCGGGCCGCTCCAAGCAACAGCCTACTGGACCAAACTCTCACAAGTCAAGCCGGGCCTCGGGCCGGGCTTTGGGAGTAGAAGAACTCCCAGAACCCCATCAACCAGGTATCAACCAGGTATGCGGACTCCCACAGTCCGGCACTACTCATGCCCTTGCACTGCCCATAGGTGAAACGGGATGTTGTAACTGAAGTACAGGTACCTTACCATAATGCCCAATCACATGGGGAATCTCAAAGGAATCTCAATCTAATAGCTCACACGGACGCCAAGGTTCTCCCCTTGCACCATTTCTGTGCTCCCATATTCACGGAGGCGACCATCGAATTGTGAGGGAAGTTGCAAGTGTCACTTAAACCACCCCTGTAGACAGCACCGGAACACATACAATTGGGCCATACAATATTCATACATACATACAATATTCATACATACATACATACATACATACAATATTCAAATGGGTTGGGGCCCATTTCCCCAACCCTTGGCATGTAGGACGTAGAGTAGGCAATGTTCACCACAGGCACCAAAGGCGTTCACGTCCGGCATTTACGTGAATTGCAGCGTCGGTACAATATTGGCAGAGGACCCCCATGACCGCCATTGTTGCCCTCCCTCCCTCCTTCCCTTCCCCTACGGCCCCGTCAAGCGACGATTCTGTCGTATAAGTTTGTTCTCTCATTTCGGTGTTTACTCGGGATCTCTTCTCTGGTTAATTTGTTTAGTCTCTCCTTTCATCTAGTAGCTGCAATTAGCTCCGTTTTTTATGTATTTTTTCCTCCAGTATATCTCGGTTTCGACTTGATAATGATCCAGGAAGGACCGAAACGTCGTCATATTCGTTTAATTACATATAATTCATTGTGTCGGGGGACAGGAAGCCAGTGTATGTGTGTATATATATACACACATATACACATACATACCTAACGTGTGTGTGTGTGTGTATATATATACACACACACACACGTTAGGCTTGACTCGAGGGTGTGGGTTTCATGTTATTTGTATATATAATATAGCATTATTTACATTTAATTAGAGTTGATATTGTATAATTTTTACACTTTATTTTCTTCTCGCGATTACACTCCTGTTCTGTACTTTGTTTGTTGTTCTTTCATCTCGTGTTAATGCTTTACTTGTCCTCTCGTATCTCCTCTCTTGCCTTATGGTATTGAAATTGAAATAAGTTTATTGAGGTAAAATACACACAAAGGGATGAGGTAGCTCAAGCTATTCTCACCCCGTTCAGTACATCGTGTTAATACATATACACACATCACAAACAATAAACATATTACCAAACATTCTGAGAGATAAACATCTACATTTCCTCCTTTACACAAGTAAATGGTATTGATCATTTGAATAAAATTAACACATCTTATTATTGAGGTGTATATATGCTAACTCGTATTTATTAGGAAATGTGGCAGCTTTTCAGAGTAAAATGTACCTATTGTATAGTTTACTCAGTAAGGTCAGAATTAAATTGTACAAACCTGAAGAGAATTGTTAAAAGTATTATAGGTGGAAGTTATGGAGGGAGGACGAAAGAGAACGTGAATGGTTAATGTGATGAGAGTGCAAAATTTTAGAAAGAAAGGAAATAGGTCAGTGATATAATGCAGTAGTTAATGAGAGTGCAAGATACATCAATGGAAGAGGTGATTCAACACTATTTGGATAGGGTTCAGGGAGTTCTTCTACTCCCTAAGCCCAACCCGGAACCAGGCCAGGCTTAGGGAGTTTTTCTACTCCCTAAACCCGGAACCAGGCCAGGCTTGTGGAGTTCTTCTACTCCCTAAACCCGGCCCGGAACCAGGCCAGGCTTGTGGAGTTCTTCTACTCCCTAAACCCGGCCCGGGGCCAGGCCAGGCTTGAAATGTGAGGATGTTGTAGTATGGATGGTAAACAAACAGCAACCATTTAAACATAATACGAGTGTGGAACTAGCGTGATAAGATTATTACGACTTCCTAATGGTCCAGGACGGACCGAAACGTTGTCGTTTCTCTATCGTCTGGTGTGTGGTCATCATGTCTTCAGCCACGTTCTTGTAACTCATCGTCTGCGTTGGGGATTGGTGTTGAGAATATGGCACGGGAGACATCTCCCGTCACGCAGGGTACAGCCGCACCTCCACAGATCTCCAGTATCAGCTCTTGATACTGGTAATGGCTCAAAAGGGCCACCACTTACGGGCTATTCATACCCGTGCCACCTTTTGGGTGGCTTAATCTTCATCAATCATCTTCATCGAGAATATGGCAGAAGGCGCAAGAAGTGGCACTCTTCCAGGTGATTGGTAAACTAGGTGCTATTAAACAGTTGTCTAGAGACAGGGATAAAAGTGCCAGTATAACAGAGGCTTCAGTGTTCCAATGAACAAATCCACAAGGGCCATGACGAGGATTCGAACCTGCGTCCGAGAGAATCCCAGACGCTGCCTTAATCGACTGAGCTGCGACATGGTCAAAAGGAGTTGAAACCGAGGTTCTACTGAACTTACTGGATCCTGCAGCCTCTCCGAGGCACAAACCAGGGTTTTACACAACTCAGTGTTCCAAGTGTAGTTGGTACAGTGTATAACTTGCTAGTGATTAAGAGAGTTAAGGAAATACCCGAGGGATTCGTCAGCGTTAATTTATGACCAGAACTGAGCTGCAAAACCTAAATGGGGGCTAATATAGGGAGCCGGTCGGCCGAGTGGACAGCACACTGGACTTGTGATCCTGTGGTCCCGGGTTCGATCCCGGGCGCCGGCGAGAAACAATGGGCAGAGTTTCTTTCACCCTATGGGGACACTAAACACTAAAGGGGACACTAAAAAGCCCCGAAATCATCTCAAGATAACCTCAAGATAGCGGTAAAGCTAGAGAGTAATACTATGTATCCTATTGCTAAAGTTTCTAAATGTGAATCCCATTTATACATTTTTTTCACATGGCGTCCATATTAATTATGACACAAGACGTTCAACTGCTAGCTGGCAACTTTATTATCCTTACATGTGCTCAGAATCCCTCAATTAAACGCTATCCGCAAAGTTTTCAATCGTTTTTACAATGTGCATCTACCGATATACATTGGTAGGGTGATTGTCGTGCAGACAATCGACTTGAGAATGGTCCAGGACGGACCGAAACGTCGTCGTCGTCCCTTCAACTTCTAGTGTGTGGTCTGGTCAATATACTTCAGCCACGTTATTGTGACTCATCGTCTACAATGTACATCTAATCGTTTTGTGGTGATTTTGAGTTTTCTGATTTTATTTTCCGTCCTATTTTTTAATCGGTTGTAAATTTACTAATGTTGCTGTTTAACCCTGCGTGTAAATCGTGTATATAAATTATTGTATTTATATCAACCCTCTCCACCAGTGCCAGGCAGGCGTCTCTCGTCTTGCTAACGAGTCTATCGTGTAGCACGATAGACTCGTTAGTCTATCGGTCCACCAGGACCTCTTGCGCTGGACGGTAGAGCGACGGTCTTAGTTCCATTGCATAGTTCAGTATCACAGGCTTTGCTAATGTCAAGTTTACAATGCCACAATAATTGCTTATATCAACTGCTTGTAGTTTGCTGTGAAAAATGAGAGTACAATTTGTTAAGCACGAGCGGCGCTTAGTAAAATCATGATTGGAGATTTTATTTATCTACTTTTTTCACGATGTAAACGAAAGGATTCTTGCAAGCATCGATTCCTTACTACCAAAGAACAGCTACAAAACCCCGGACACCGTAGACAAAGAACAAGCGGCCACAGGCAATTACCCAACCACGAAGGTGATTAAAAAGGTTGATATTATTACATTTTCAGACAGACCACAGAGAGGAATGACAAATCCAAGATTGATTGACTGAAGATTAAGACACCCAAAAGGTGGCACAGGCATGAATAGCCCATAAGTGGTGGCTCTTTTGAGCCATTACCAGTATCAAGAGATGATAGTGGAGATCTGTGGAGGTGCGACTGCACCTGCGTGACGGGAGATGTCTTCCTTGGACAAATCCAAACAAAAATGAAGGCTAAATAGCTTTAGACATTTAGTTCCGTAAGGCACAGTGTTGACACCGTTACCTTCCCTGGCGGACAAACCTGCTGGTCTCTAGAACACCGGAGAGAGAGGCGCGATGTGCGTAGTTTGATATGGAATGACGGTATGTGCCAGGGTTGTGTAATCCCCTCGTCACCACTCGGCATATTGATGAGTGACAACACGTGAGATGAGAATGAGAACAGGTGGGATGAGAGGGAGAACAGGATCTTTGCACGTCGCTGAATCGTTCGTGGTCGTCTAACGAGGAGGCGACCACGATTCAGCGACCACGAGCTATAGGTCCTTGTGAATCGTGCACAACCCATGGTGTGAGGCTGCTTCACCTCGCTTCAACCTCCCATTTCTCGCATCATCCTCATCCCCCTTCCTAAACCCCCATTCCCCCCGCCTCACCCCCCATCCCTCCCCCCATCTCCTCCATCCCCCCCCTCCCCCTCCAGGTACAAGACAAGCCGGTCTTGTGAACCACACCTAAATTCATTCATGGGATCCCAAGATGAGGTGGACGAAGTGGACGATGCTTTTCGTGCACATATTTGTTGTGTGTGTGTTCTTGCTGTCGTCTGGTGGCTCTGGGATGGAGTGGCTTCGCAGGCTTTCTGCCCCTTGAATTTGAGGACTCGAACTTAGGCGATTGACCAGGCGCTGGAGCCGAGCCTTCAACGTGTGACCACTGTGGGGGATTGCGATTAAAAACCACTCAAGAGAGCGAAAGTTTGTGGGAATTGGCAGAAGAGTTCGGTCGCGTCTCTGGGCCAAGACATTTCCTTTTAGGGCGCTAGAATGCCTGACTCGCCTCTAGAAAGGTGAGGAGCGACAAAAAACAATGAATGGATGGGAGCTGTTTGGGCACACCGGCGCGTGCCCAAACTTTCACATGCATTCGCTCTTTTGTTTATTGGTCAGGCGGCCATGTGGAGGGCCACTAGTGAGGGCCCTCACCGCCCACTAGTGGGGGCCCTCACCGGCCACTAGTGGGGCCCCTCACCGGCCACTAGTGGGGGCCCTCACCGGCCACTAGTGGGCCCCTCACCGGCCACTAGTGGGCCCCTCACCGGCCACTAGTGGGGGCCCTCACCGGCCACTAGTGGGGCCCCTCACCGGCCACTAGTGGGGCCCCTCACCGGCCACTAGTGGGCCCCTCACCGGCCACTAGTGGGGGCCCTCACCGGCCACTAGTGGGGGCCCTCACCGGCCACTAGTGGGGGCCCTCACCGGCCACTAGTGGGCCCCTCACCGGCCACTAGTGGGCCCCTCACCGGCCACTAGTGGGGGCCCTCACCGCCCACTAGTGGGGGCCCCTCACCGCCCACTAGTGGGGCCCCTCACCGCCCAGGGCTCGGACAGTCATCAGCGCCAAAGTGTTGCGCAAACGCTGACGCTTAAGTGGCCTGGTTGCAGTCTCCAGTCCGAGCGATAGTCATAGAGAAGACATCAAGATTCTTGGCGGCGGCTGAGGCGGGGACGCCGTGTGCTCGGCCCCTAGGAATGACGGTCTAAAGTAGTTTTTGTGAGTTTTAACAGTTGAGTTTACTAGTTTGGAATGAACCTTGAGCATAATTACCACCGGGACCACCACCACAACCCGTCGCCCGGGGCCAGGTACTCCAGAACACCCGAGGAAATACCTGTCTGTCATGGTCGGGCTATAACTAGTAGCGTGTTCCTATACGTGTTATTACACCTCACTCTGCCTACTTTACCTGCTTCTGCTTCCCCTACTCTGCCTACTTTCCCTGCTTCTGCTTCCCCTACTCTGCCTACTTTCCCTGCTTCTGCTTCCCCTACTCTGCCTACTTTCCCTGCTTCTGCTTCCCCTACTCTGCCTACTTTCCCTGCTTCTGCTTCCCCTACTCTGCCTATTTTCCCTGCTTCTGCTTCCCCTACTCTGCCTATTTTCCCTGCTTCTGCTTCCCCTACTCTGCCTACTTTCCCTGCTTCTGCTCCCACCCACTCTGCCTACTTTCCCTGCTTCTGCTTCCCCTACTCTGCCTATTTTCCCTGCTTCTGCTTCCCCTACTCTGCCTACTTTCCCTGCTTCTGCTCCCACCCACTCTGACTACTTTCCCTGCTTCTGCTCCCCCCACTCTGCCTACTTTCTCTGCTTCTGCTCCCCCCACTCTGCCTACTTTCTCTGCTTCTGCATCCCCCACTCTGCCTACTTTCCCTGCTTCTGCTCCCCCCACTCTGCCTACTTTCCCTGCTTCTGCATCCCCCACTCTGCCTACTTTCCCTGCTTCTGCTCCCCCCACTCTGCCTACTTTCCCTGCTTCTGCTCCCCCCACTCTGCCTACTTTCCCTGCTTCTGCTTCCCCTACTCTGCCTATTTTCCCTGCTTCTGCTCCCCCCACTATGCCTACTTTCCCTGCTTCTGCTTCTTCGACGTCTCGTCACCCATCTCTTTCCGACTTCACTTGTCCCTCCCTCCCCCTTTTTTCCAATTTCCTAGCCCATCCTTCCTCTTCCCCCCCCCTTCCCTATCCGCCCTATCCCCCACCCACACCCCCCCAACCCTTCTAGCTCCCCCCATCTTTAAAGACCACCAACACGGCCTCCATATAGCGACCTACACGACCATCAGAGACCACAGTCACCCCCCTAAACATCGACCACCAAACATCTTCATCAGTCACTCCAGCCTCCGACGAAGTGGACGTTTTCTGTAAAGAAAAAAAGAAACCTTGCGCCTTGTCCCAGTGAGTTCCGCGGACGTTTGGCCCTCATGCAGCAAGTCCCGGACTTTGGGATCCCACACACCAGGTCCCTAGCTGCGGGTCCCGGACTTTGGGATCCCACACACCAGGTCCCTAGCTGCGGGTCCAGGACTTTGGGATCCCACACACCAGGTCCCTAGCTGCGGGTCCCGGATTTTGGGATCCCACACACCAGGTCCCTAGCTGCGGGTCCAGGACTTCGGGATCCCACACACCAGGTCCCTAGCTGCGGGTCCCGGACTTTGGGATTCCACACACCAGGTCCCTAGCTGCGGGTCCCGGACTTTGGGATCCGAGGCGCCAATCGACCAATAGCGCGTGGTTGAGGAGCATCTTGGGATTTCAGTGGTCCGTGTCTCGAATATTAATTGAATACGGTGTCCGGGGTTGGGGGTGGGGGGGTGGGGAGAAGGGGGGGGGTGCTGGGGAAGGGGGTGGGGAGAAGGGGGAGGGGGTGTTGGGGAAAGGGGTGGGGGTGATGGAGAAGAGGATAATGTTGGTGATGGGGCTGGGACAAGAAGAAGATGGGAATTTAAGTAAAGGTTGAGAAAGGGAAAGGAGGTTAATGTGAATGATGGACGGGATGGAAGGGAGAGGTGAAGAGAGAGAGGGGTGGGGGGGGGGTATAAAGGGAGAGGGGGGGAAGGGAGAGTATAAGGGGAGGGGGGAGTATGAGTAGGGGTGCTATTAGGGGAGAGATGTTGTATAAGGGGAGGGGTCACTTGTCACCGTCCCCCAGGGTCACTGTGTCACCGTCCCCCAGGGTCACTGGTCACCGTCCCCCGGGGTCACTGTGTCACCGTCCCCCAGGGTCACTGTGTCACCGTTCCCCAGGGTCACTGTGTCACCGTCCCCCAGGGTCACTGGTCACCGTCCCCCGGGGTCACTGTGTCACCGTCCCCCAGGGTCACTGTGTCACCGTCCCCCAGGGTCACTGTGTCACCGTCCCCCAGGGTCACTGTATCACCGTCCCCCAGGGTCACTGTGTCACCGTCCCCCCAGGGTCACTTGTCACCGTCCCCCAGGGTCACTGTGTCACCGTTCCCCAGGGTCACTGTGTCACCGTCCCCCGGGGTCACTGGTCACCGTCCCCCGGGGTCACTGTGTCACCGTCCCCCCAGGGTCACTGTGTCACCGTCCCCCAGGGTCACTGTGTCACCGACCCCCCAGGGTCACTTGTCACCGTCCCCCAGGGTCACTGTGTCACCGTTCCCCAGGGTCACTGTGTCACCGTCCCCCAGGGTCACTGTGTCACCGTCCCCCCAGGGTCACTGTGTCACCGTCCCCCCAGGGTCACTGTGTCACCGTCCCCCGGGGTCACTGGTCACCGTCCCCCGGGGTCACTGTGTCACCGTCCCCCGGGGTCACTTGTCACCGTCCCCCAGGGTCACTGTGTCACCGTTCCCCAGGGTCACTGTGTCACCGTCCCCCAGGGTCACTGTGTCACCGTCCCCCAGGGTCACTGTGTCACCGTCCCCCGGGGTCACTGGTCACCGTCCCCCGGGGTCACTGTGTCACCGTCCCCCCGGGGTCACTGGTCACCGTCCCCCGGGGTCACTGTGTCACCGTCCCCCCAGGGTCACTGTGTCACCGTCCCCCAGGGTCACTGTGTCACCGTCCCCCCAGGGTCACTTGTCACCGTCCCCCAGGGTCACTGTGTCACCGTCCCCCAGGGTCACTGTGTCACCGTCCCCCAGGGTCACTGTGTCACCGTCCCCCCAGGGTCACTTGTCACCGTCCCCCAGGGTCACTGTGTCACCGTCCCCCAGGGTCACTGTGTCACCGTCCCCCAGGGTCACTGTGTCACTGTCCCCCGGGGTCACTGGTCACCGTTCCCCGGGGTCACTGGTCACCGTTCCCCGGGGTCACTGTGTCACTGTCCCCCGGGGTCACTGGTCACCGTCCCCCGGGGTCACTGGTCACCGTTCCCCGGGGTCACTGCATGGTCACTGTTCCCGCTCCCAAGATTCTTCGTTACGGAGGCATTGAAATCCCAACAGATTATATACAAAGATACGGTGCGGTACCCTTTCTTGATGGTATTCTAAGGTACGCTTGTCACCCCCTCTCTATTACTGCTTCATCTCTCCCTACTTCTCTTCCCCTTCCATGTCTTCCCTCCCATGTCCCACCCCAACCTGTCCCATACTTCCCTCCCATAAATGGAGTGTTGTATATGTGAATGCTTCACATTACTCATCTGTAGACTTCCATATATGCTGAAATACACGTGAGGAACCAGTCACACACTCGGATCCCTGAAATTGAAATTGAAATAAGTTTATTGAGGTGAAATACACACAAAGGGATGAGGTAGATCAAGCTATTCTCACCCCATTCAGTACAACGTGTTAATACATACATAGACACACATCACAAATAAACATCCCTGAGACCTTCCTCCTACACACACACAGGGTGGCTGAGTGGACAGCGCGCGGGACTCGTAATCCTGTGGCCCGGGTTCGATTCCCGGACTAGGCAGGAATAAATAGTTTCTCTCTCTCTCCCTGATTCTCCTGTTACCTAGCAGTAAACAGGCACCTGGGAGTTACAGTTGATTGATTGACAGTTGAGAGGCGGGCCCAAAGAGCCAGAGCTCAACCCTCGCAAACTATCATAACTCGCACTATATTTCCCTTTTCCAAGTCTCTCACTTCACCTGTGCCTCTCTGTACCCCTGTACCCTGAACCTGTACTCCTGTATCCCTGTACCCTCTACCTGTACCCCTGTACCCTGAGCTTGTACCCTCTACCTGTACCCCTGTACCCTGAACCTGTACCCCTGTACTCTGAACCTGTACCCTTTACCTGTACCCTCTACCTGTAACCCTGTACCCAGAAAAAAGTCGAGAAAATGTGTTCATTGTTATTGTTATCCTAATCTCTCTCTCTCTCTCTTTACCGAGGTATTTCCTTGTCTGTGAGGGCGGATCAGGAGTCGGAGGAGGGGAGAGGCCGTCTGGGAAGGGGGTTGTGGTCAGGGGGCGAGATGGGGGGAGGGGAAAAGGGGGGATAAATGAGGGGGTGATAAACTGAGAGAGAGAGAGAGAGAGAGAGAGAGAGAGAGAGAGAGAGAGAGAGAGAGAGAGAGAGAGAGAGAGAGAGAGAGAGGAGACACTAGGTATTACATTAGTATAAATGTACTTGCATAACGTCTGATAACTCATTTGTTAATATATTCACAATGTTAGTTTGCTAAACACACGCAAACTACGAGCAAAGTTCTCAGCTTAGTCCGTGCATTGCGTCGGATTATTTGTGAACTAAAGGAAAAACAAAAGCAACTCAACTTTGGGAATCCTTACGAGTAAACAAAACAATTCATACAAACATATTATTAGACGTGTTATGTAAGTACATTTATCCTAATCTAATATCTAGTATGTGCTCTCTCTCTCTCTCTCTCTCTCTCTCTCTCTCTCTCTCTCTCTCTCTCTCTCTCTCTCTCTCTCTCTCTCTCTCTCTCTCTCTCTCTCTCTCTCGTTTAGTTTTTTCAACGGGTGAGGCATGAGTGAGCATGAACGGTTCATCTTTTTTTTTCTTTCACTCTTCCTAATTCATCATTTTATATATATATATATATATATATATATATATATATATATATATATATATATATATATATATATATATATATATATATATATATATAATATGTCGTACCTAGTAGCCAGAACGCACTTCTCAGCCTACTATGCAAGGCCCGATTTGCCTAATAAGCCAAGTTTTCCTGAAATAATATATTTTCTATAATTTTTTTCTTATGAAATGATAAAGCTACCCATTTCATTATGTATGAGGTCATTTTTTATTTATTGGAGTTAAAATTAACGTAGATATATGACCGAACCTAACCAACCCTACCTAACCTAACCTAACCTATCTTTATAGGTTAGGTTAGGTTAGGTAGCCGAAAAAGTTAGGTTAGGTTAGGTTAGGTAGGTTAGGTAGCCGAAAAACAATTAATTCATGAAAACTTGGCTTATTAGGCAAATCGGGCCTTGCATAGTAGGCTGAGAAGTGAGTTCTGGCTACTAGGTACGACATATATATATATATATATATATATATATATATATATATATATATATATATATATATATATATAATAAAAATACAAATATATTTTTATTAACGTTCTATTATTAATAGCAGGAGGCTATTAACGTCCTGCAACCTTTAATTTATAGTGTACCCCCCCCCCCTCATCTCTGTTCCAGGAAGGTTGTGGCGGTGGTGAAGCTCTTCTCCTTTGTTAAGGGGCTCTGCTTCTCTGTTTGTCTGTTTTTACACACACACACACACACACACACACACACACACACACACACACACACACACACACACACACCAGTTGACTGAGAGGCGGAACCAGAGCCAAAGCTCAACCCCTGCAAGCACAAATAGGTGAGTACACACACACACACACACTGTGTGGAAATAGAGGAAAAATAAATTTACTAAACAGGCGGGGTCCAAGAGCTAACCACCTGCTGGGTCCTGCAAGCACAAATCTGCGAATAAAAATATAGTCCAGACACACAGACACCTGCTGCCATCTATTGAGTGTCACTAGCATTAGTAGTTACTCTTCCTGCCAGTGAATGGACCGCGCCCCCTAGCTGACACATCTGGTATTCATATCTGAGAGGTGAATAATGAATATGTGACGCACATCTTAGTGATAGTATTCCGGTTGGTACCTGCGACTTGTTTGGGTTCCTGGGGATGGTCAAGACTTCACTCATTCACTACACACACGCCCTCGTGTACATATGTATGCACGCCTACATAGAGGGGCAGATACATGGAGAGCTAAACCTTTTGGAAGTGACTACAAGGAACTTTCTGTGCCAATATGTCAGAGGGATCCACACGAATGAGAGGCAATGACGAACCAGCTAGACTCGACCTGATGTTCACATTGACTCAGAAATAAGGGAAGTCAAATTTGAAGCCCCCAAAGGAATGAGTGATCACAGTCTTTTGACATTTGTGTATCTGATGGAGGTAGGGATAACCTATCTAAGGATGGGATTGGAAGGGAAAAGACTAAATTACCGAAGAGGAAAATATGACGAGATGAGAAACTTCCTAATGGGAATACCATGAGAAACAGAACTGAGAGAGAACACTGTACAGGATATGATGGACTGTGTCACCCAGAAGCGCCAGGAAGCTGCAGACAAGTTTATCCCAGCCCAAAAGGAAAATAAATTAAAAGCATCAGAAGAATCCATGGTTCAGTCAGGAATGTAAGGTAGCGAAGCAATTGAGTACAAGAACATGGAGAAACCACAGGAATAACAGAACACCAGAGAGCAGGAAGTGACACCAGAGGGCCAGAAATGAGTACCTCAGAGTGAGGAGAGAAGCAGAGAGACAGTGCCTTTAGAAACTTATGTAATGAATCGTTCAGGAACTTGTATACCACTTATGTCAGACTAATCCTGGAATATGCAGCTCCAGCCTGGAGTCCATACCTAGTTAAACACAAGATAGTGTTAGGGAAGATTCAGCTGTATGCCACCAGACTAGTCCCGGAACTGAGAGGTATGAGCTACGAGGAAAGACTAAGGGAGCTGAATCTCACGTCTCTGGAAAACAGAAGAGTAAGAGGAGACATGATAACCACCTACAAAATTCTCAGGGGAATTGACAGGGTGGACAAAGACAAATTCTTTAGCATGAGTTGAACACGAATAAGGGGACACAGGTGGAAACTGCGTACCCAAATGAGCCACAGAGACGTTAGAAAGAACTTTTTCAGTGTCAGAGTAGTTAAAAAGTGGAATGCATTAGGCAGTGATGTGGTGGAGGCTGACTCCATACACAGTTTCAAATGTAGATATGATAGAGCCCAGTAGGCTCAGGAATCTGTACACCAGTTGATTGACAATTGAGAGGCGGGACCAAAGAGCCAGAGTTCAACCCCCCCCCCCCCCGCCCGCAAACACAACTAGGTGAGTACACCTACAACACACACCCACCACACACCCCCACCACACACCCACACCACACACCCACACCCCCACCACACACCCACACCCCCACCACACCCCCACCCCCCACACCCCCACCACACACCCACACCACACACCCACACCACACACCCACACCCCCACCACACACCCACACCCCCACCACACACCCACCACACACCCACACCACACACCCACACCCCCACCACACACCCACACCCCCACCACACGCCCCCACCCACCACCACACGCCCCCACCCACCACCACACGCCCCCACCCACCCCACACCCCCACATCAGCGGGTTCAAAAGGAGTTTGACACAGGATGACCTCAACGTCAACACAAAAGGCGGATCCAACAACAGAATGAATGGATCTGGGTTACTGCGACTGCCGCCGTGGTGGGGGGAGTGAGTGGGGGTCGAGCTGGGGGAGGGGGGTGGATAGTTGACAAGTGGAGAGAGAGAGAGGGGGGGATGCTGGGATGGGAACGGTGGAGGGAGGGGGGATGCTGGGATGGGAACGGTGGAGGGGGGGGATGCTGGGATGGGAACGGTGGAGGGGGGGGGATGCTGGGATGCCAGTTCGCAGAGTATTAGCTAGATGTTGAGAGGAGTGACGGATATAATGATGTATCTGATATACTGGATATAATGATGTAGCTGGTATACGGGATATAATGACGCAGCTGATATACAGGATATAATGACGTAGCTGGTATACTGGATATAATGACATAGCTGGTATACTGGATATAATGACGCAGCTGATATACAGGATATAATGACATAGCTGGTATACCAGATATAACACAACTAGTCAACTTCTGGATAGTTGGAATTACAAATAAACTACAAATTAATGTAAATTTATTTGTAATGAATAATGTGAATAATGTAATTGTAATGTGAATAATGTAATTGTAATGTGAATAATGTAATTGTAATGTGAATTATGTAATTGTAATGTGAATTATGTAATTGTAATGTGAATTATGTAATTGTAATGTGAATTATGTAATTGTAATGTGAATTATGTAATTCTTGTATCATATATGGATTCGTAACCCCCCCTCCCCCCTTCAGGGTCGTGAAGTAGAGCAGGATAGGAATAACCTAAGTTACTCTATCCTTTTTTTTAATGTTATTTCCTCAATAAACTTAATCTTGACGGAACTACTGGATTAAGGACATGCATCTTGAGTATTGTTGTTGTTGTTGTTGTATTCGGGATAGGCCTATCCTCTCTTGACGGATAGTGCCGAGGGCGTGTGAATTTATTTTTATACAATTTCGTGGAATAGATTATCGTATCGTTTTTTCAATTGTCTTCTCATCTTTGCGATTTTTATAAAATTATTTTATAAATTTTATATTATTTAAAATTGCCCCAATATCTGTCTCGCTGCTCTAACGGCAAACTATATTTTATATACTTTTTGTTTGTAATAGATATATATATCAGCCTTTTTAATTAAGTTAGATGTTACCCACTTGAGGCCTAGGAGCCAGATTCACGAAGCAGTTACGCGAGTACTTACGAACGTGTACATCTTTTCCTCATTCTTTGACGGCTTTGGTTACTGTTATTAAACAGTTTACAAGCGTGAAAACTTGCCAATCAACTGTTGTTATTGATATAAACAGTCTCCTGGTGCTTCGGAGCTCATTGACTGTTTACTAATTGTAAACAAAGCCGCCAAAGATGGCCAAGAGATGTACAGGTTCGTAAGTGCTAGCGTAACTGCTTCGTGAATCTGGCCCTGCTGTAGTACACCGGTTTAGTTCAACCGGGTTTGTTATGGTTCCTGTAAGCTCTCACGAACGCTTCCCCAATCCGATATTGACAACTTTAATGATTTGGTTTAAATCGTTGATAAATGTAGCTTTCAAATCTGATTTTTTTAATTATCTGGGGAAAGCGCCAAGCCGTTACGACTATATAGCACTGGGAAGGGGAAGCGATTTGGGATGAAACGGGGGAGGGGGGGGGAAGGAATGGTGCCCAACCACTTGTGGACGGTCGGGGGATTGAACGTCGACCTGCATGAAGGTTAGCTCTCTCTCTCTCTCTCTCTCTCTCTCTCTCTCTCTCTCTCTCTCTCTCTCTCTCTCTCTCTCTCTCTCTCTCTCTCTGTCTCTGTCTCTGTCTCTGTCTCTCTCTCTCTCTCTCTCTCTCTCTCTCTCTCTCTCTCTCTCTCTCTCTCTCTCTCTCTCTCTCTCTCTCTCTCTCTCTCCCTCTCTCTCTCTCCCTCTTCATACATTCATACAACTCTCAATCCATCCCTATTCTTCAGTTCAAGGACGACCACACAATTACTTCAACCCCCTCCCAACCCCCCTACCCTTCCCCCCCTGCCCCTCCCCCTCCCCCCTGCCCCTCCCCCTACCTCTCCCCCCATTAAAAAAAATATTGAGAGGTAGGTTGGGTTTTGTGTTCGCTGGTGTCACACACTGAAAGGTCAACCTGTTTTGTGTGGTCAATATATCTGGAACTTACACTACACATTTTCTCGTCTTGAACGTGTTATAATTGGTCTGGAGAGATGCTTCATTCACTGGATTGATGCCACAATGTTTCATTCATTAGACTGATGCCACAATGCTTCATTCACTGGATTGATGCCACAATGTTTCATTCATTAGACTGATGCCACAACGCTTCATTCGCTGAATGAATGCATGCGCATCATTCATTGTATTGATGCCATACGCTTGACTTACAATGTCCAGCTGACTAAAAGATAAATGTCTACTCGCTATAATGAATAATGTAACGAAGAGTATAGATCTAGTTCTCAGTGTACACTCGGTAACAAACTGCCTGGCCTGGGTTCATCACGTGCTTACGAAACCGGTGCATCTTTAACTCAGCCTTGGCGGCTCTGGTGTTTACATCTGTCAAGCAGTTTACGATTTTTTGGAAGCTTCGCAACCCCCTCAGGTTATCATTGGTCAAGAGAAAGGGAACTCTGAGATGAAATGAACACAAGATATGATGGTTCAAGATTAGCCCGTGGTTCAAGATTAGCCCGTGGTTCAAGATTAACCCGTGGTTCAAAATTAGCCCGTGGTTCAAGATTAGCCCGTGGTTCAAGATTAGCCCGTGGTTCAAGATTAGCCCGTGGTTCAAGATTGGCCCGTGGTTCAGGATTAACCCGTGGTTCAAGATTAGCCCGTGGTTCAAGATTAGCCCGTGGTTCAAGATTAGCCCGTGGTTCAAGATTAGCCCGTGGTTCAAGATTAGCCCGTGGTTCAAGATTAGCCCGTGGTTCAAGATTGGCCCGTGGTTCAAGATTGGCCCGTGGTTCAGGATTAACCCGTGGTTCAAGATTAGCCCGTGATTCAAGATTAGCCCGTGGTTCAAGATTAGCCCATGGTTCAAGATTAGCCCGTGGTTCAAGATTAGCCCGTGGTTCAAGATTAGCCCGTGGTTCAAGAGGCTGCGTCCTGAGACAAGGAGAAGCAACAGGAGACAGTGGAAGCCGCAAAATACAAGAGGGAGGAATTCACAATGTGTATAAAAGGGCCAAGAAAGTGGTTTAGTAAGAGGGAAATTCTTGCTTCGCAACCTTAATTATAAGTCTAGAGTAAGATTACAGACATTCGACTAGAGAGAGAGAGAGATGATAGAGTGGATGGAATGACTGCTTATTCCTCGACTGTCAGGAAACATTTGGTATTGTAATACGCAGTAGACGCTTACTCCAGCCAGTGACCCAGACTGGGGCATTTGGAATAAACTTAGGTGAAAGAGAGCCTTTTAGGAAGGAAACAAAAGGTTACATGTAGCTGAGTACATATAGGTGAGTACACACACACATTAGGTACCTAGTGTGTGTGTGTGTGTATGTGTGTGTGTGTGTGTGTGTGTGTGTGTGTGTGTGTATGTGTGTGTGTGTGTGTGTGTGTGTGTGTATGTGTGTGTGTGTGTGTGTGTGTATGTGTGTGTGTGTGTATGTGTGTGTGTGTGTGTGTGTGTGTGTGTGTGTGTGTGTGTATGTGTGTGTGTGTGTGTGTGTGTGTGTGTATGTGTGTGTGTGTGTGTATGTGTGTGTGTGTGTGTGTGTGTGTGTGTGTGTGTGTGTGTGTGTGTGTGTGTGTGTATGTGTGTGTGTGTGTGTGTGTGTGTGTGTGTGTGTGTGTGTGTGTGTGTGTGTGTGTGTGTGTGTGTGTATGTGTGTGTGTGTGTGTGTGTGTGTGTGTGTGTGTGTGTGTGTGTGTATGTGTGTGTGTGTGTGTGTGTGTATGTGTGTGTGTGTGTGTGTGTGTGTGTGTGTGTGTGTGTGTGTGTGTGTGTGTGTGTATGTGTGTGTGTGTGTGTGTGTGTGTGTGTGTGTGTGTGTGTGTGTGTGTGTGTATGTGTGTGTGTGTGTGTGTGTGTATGTGTGTGTGTGTGTGTGTGTGTGTGTGTGTGTGTGTGTGTGTGTGTGTGTGTGTGTGTGTGTGTGTTAGAGATAAATATATGTAGTAGGTATAATAGAGGAACATAGTTTGATTAGAAAGGCAGGGGTCCAAGAGCTAAAAAAAAAATAAAAAACTCGATTCTGCAGACACGAATAGAAAATACACGCACACAGTAGTCCCCGAGCTGAGAGGAATGAGCTATGAGGAAAGATTACTGGAACTGAATCTCACGACACTGGAATACAGAAAAGTTTTGGGAGACATGATCAGTACCTACAAAATTCTCAGAGTAATTGACAGGATAGATAAAGATAAACTGTTTAACACGGGTGGTACGCGAACAAGGGGACACAGGTGGAAACTGAGTACCCAAATGAGCCACAGGGACGTTAGAAAGAACTTTTTTTAGTGTCAGAGTAGTTGAGAGATGGAATGCATTAGGCAGTGATGTGGTGGAGGCTGACTCCATACACAGTTTCAAGTGTAGATATGATAGAGCCCAGTAGGCTCAGGAATCTGTACACCTGTTGATTGACAGTTGAGAGGCGGGACCAAAGAGCCAGAGCTCAACCCCCGCAAGCCTCTCTCCCTCATCTCACCCCCCCCACACTTCTTGTGTACAGACCACAGCTTCGATCACTGCCCACATGCAGCTTTCAATCCCTTGCAACCAGATCCAGCCATTTGCAACTTAGAATGACATTCCTGAGCGGGTGACTGCCGCTCTGAGAGGCAGGTTGGCTCCCCCAGGCCTGCCTGGCAACTACCACCACCCTCTCCACCACCACCACCACCACACCACCACCACACCACCACCACCCTCTCCACCACCACCACCACCCTCTCCACCACCACCCTCTCCACCACCACCACCGCCACACCACCACCACCACCCTCTCCACCACACCACCACCACCACCCTCTCCACCACCACCACCCTCTCCACCACCACCCTCTCCACCACCACTACCACCCTCACCACCACCCTCTCCACCACCCTCTCCACCACCACTACCCTCTCCACCACCACACCTCTCCACCACCACCACCAACAGTAATAGAAAGATAATGACTTGGTGAAATAATTTACCCCAGCAGCAGGAGAGGCAAGAGACACAGGAACAGCAGGAGTAGGACGAGGAGTAGAAGCAGAAGCAACAATAGGCCAACACCACACACACACTCTACGGCACTGTCACCCATCTTCACTACCCGGGCACCGCCGGTCGGCCGAGCGGACAGCACGCTGGGCTTGCGATCCTGTGGTCCCGGGTTCGATCCCGGGCGCCGGCGAGAAATGATGGGTAGAGTTTCTTTCACCCTGATGCCCATGTTACCTAGCAGTAAATAGGTACCTGGGTGTTAGTCAGCTGTCACGGGCTGCTTCCTGGGGGTAGAGGCCTGGTCGAGGACCGGGCCACGGGGACACTAAAGCCCCGAAATCATCTCAAGATAACCTCATGGAATCTTCCTTAGGTTCTAGCTAGTTTATGTAGTCTGAACACTGTTATTAATTTGGCATTATAGGTTCCGCTTCGCATTTCTGTGCATTGTTAAAATGTTATATAGAGACATAACATTATCTTGTATTAATTGTTTTACGAACATTATCGACGTTGGAAAATACTTTAGTTTCCTCTCACTATTGTCTGTTTTCTGTTATGACCCTCCACACCCGTGTTCGAATTTAACTGATAAGTGAATGATTAAATTTAATCTTCCCAATCAAATCTTAAAATGTCCTCTGGAGCCATTTTGCTGTATATTCCAATTAAAGTAACTTGGTAATAGGTTATGTTTCTTACACTGTATTCTATTTTGCTCCTTAATCTTCCGTTTCCTTTCCGTTACCTTGAGGTGCTTCCGGGGCTTAGTGTCCCCGCGGCCCGGTCGTCGACCAGGCCCGTGTACAATCTTACATTGTCTCAGTTTATGGTCTGCCTTTGTTCTGGCCACTGCATATCTTTCTTCTCCCCCGCCTTCCGGTCCTCACACTAACCTACGTGAGACACGGTATTTCTTGGGCAGCATTTCTCAGTATTTCTCATTGTCTCTGACGATGGGCGCCGGCTGTGGTTTGAACGCGCGCAGACCCCAGATCTTTCTGCTCGTCTGCGGTTCAAAGAGAATATATGGAGGAGGGGGAAAGAGGCTTTGGGCTAGTCTTTCTCTTAGAGTTTGCAGGGTGACTGGTGGGTGGGTGGGGACGGTCGGAAGGGGTTAGGGTCGCCCTCAACCCCCCCCCCCCTTCCATCTCCCCCCATGATTCCAAATTACGATTTCACTAAATACCAAAATCCGCCATCATTAAAATCCATCCAGACGGTTACAGTAATAAAAGTAGTGTGTAGCGAAGGTGGTTACAGCGGTGAAGGGGGTTACAGCGGTGAAGGGGGTTACAACGGTGAAGGGGGTTACAGCGGTGAAGGGGGTTACAACGGTGAAGGGGGTTACAGCGGTGAAGGGGGTTACAGCGGTGAAGGGGGTTACAGCGGTGAAGGGGGTTACAGCGGTGAAGGGGGTTACAGCGGTGAAGGGGGTTACAACGGTGAAGGGGGTTACAGCGGTGAAGGGGGTTACAGCGGTGAAGGGGGTTACAGCGGTGAAGGTGGTTACAGCGTTACAGTACTGACTGACACAGAGACTTAAGGGGCGTATCCCCCTCCTCACCCTCCAGACATCATCCTCCAGCGAGGGTGGAGGATGCAGCCGCTCACGTAGGGGGGGGGGGGCCTCGTAGCACAGCTGGCTTCGTTCTCGACTCGCAATCAAGGATACCGAGTTCGATTCCCGGGCGGGACCGAAATGGCTCGGCATGTTTCCTTTCACCTAATGCACTTATTCACTTAGCAGCAAATAGGGAAAGGTCAGTAGTGTGTGTATATATATATATACTAAAAGAAAAACAAAATCCCCGTAGAGGGATTCGAACCCAGGTTCTTTTGGTTGCTAGCTCAGTACCTTTTTCTCGTATAAGCCACCTCGCCATTGTGAGAAGGGAGGGCGAGAAGTAGAGAGGAGGGAGAGAAGGAGGGAAGAGGTGCAGAAAGAGGGAGGTAGGGGGGGGGGGAGGGCAGGGGAGGTCGGTGACCCTGCCATAAATCATGCCACTCAAATTGGTTTCTGTAATTGTAATTGTAATAATATAAATAAAAGGACCGAGACAGTAATATCAATTTAAATCTAATGATGAGGGAGGGAGGGGGGGGGTGAGGGAGGGAGGGGGGGGGGGTGAGGGAGGGAGGGGGGGGGGGGTAAGGGAGGGAGGGGGGAGTGAGGGAAGGTATGGGGGGGGGAGGGGAGGGGGCGATGGTGGTTGTTGGAGGGAAGGTATAATGTCTATGGAACATCTTAAGTCCTTATTAAAGTTTAGACTTCCCGTCTTGATCATAACTGAGCGATGCTGTTCGCTGTCTATATAATGGTGTGACCTACCACTGGTGGGGATCCCTGTTTACGGTGCTCCTCGAGGTGGTGGTTGAGCTGAGCATAAAGAAGCACAAGACTCTGAGGCTCACCGTTGCTCTGTTGTTGTTGTTGTTATAGATTCAGCTACTCGGAACAAGTTCCAAGTAGCACGGGCTATGGTGAGCCCGTAGTGGACTTACCTGGCGCAGGAGCGGGGCTGTAACCGTTGCTGTGCGTGCCGGTACTTTAATAGCTACAGGGAGAGGTGCTTCAACCTCCCGTAATTACCATACTGAGTGTGTTGAGCGCTTGTTACATGTGCAGTCAGCATCCAGGAGAGCTTGACTCACACTACTCAGGTGAGCGTGAATTGGTTAGGTTAGTTTCCAGTGACCTGTTTAGTGGCAGTTGTTTATTGGCTTGCTTCTCCATTCATTTTCTCATGGTCAAAATCATGTATAGCATTACGTTAGGCTGTGCTAGACTATGGCTAAGTTGGGTTAAGTGGGTTGTGTAGGTTAGGTTAGTAGGTTTTAACATTGGCGAACAATTCTGTGTATCATATGATTTCTATTCGTTTATTTATTGTTCTGTCTCGCCTTGCAAGAACGACACTCCTTAAGACCCCACTCTCCCTGCTACGGGCTCACCATAGCCCGTGCTACTAGAGGTAGTGTAATTTTTAGAGTTTAGAATGTGTAGTGAAATGGAGAAGAAAAGAAGGTGAGGCCCATGTACAAAGGGGAGAGAGAGAGAGAGAGAGGGAGAGGGGGGGTAATGAGTGGGGGTTGATAATGGATGTTGCGATAACCAATGAACCGGATCCATCTCGTGTCTCAAACCGTGAAATCAAAAAATTCCATTTTAATTAGATCTTTGTCCTAAAAGCCGAGATAAATATACATATTCAGCTAATATAGATCAACTACATCTATCAAAACGCAAGCAAAAAACATTACATAAATAGTATTGGTGTCTCAAAGTACTGAGGCAAGAGTCACGGTATTTGAGGACTGGTCTTAAAGTACTGACCGTTCCGGGTCAGAATATAAGGAGATGTAATGTTTACATCCAGTGAAACAAGTGACGGTCGCCTGTGGTGGCGGCTATAAGATCAGAAAGTGCTTTGAGGGTGGCAAGCAGGATCAACAGTGTTTCCCACCATACTTAGGGCCCCGCAGGCCAGTGACTTGAACTGGGGTTACCTGATCAATACCCCGAGCCCGCCACCCCCTACCCCCACACACACGATGGACACCTCAAAAACTCATTTGTTTTCGAATCCTCAGTTGTATCGCGAACGGATTTTGGATGGGACACGAACGCGCGTTTTGCAGGGGGCACTTAAGGAAATAGTTAATGCGTACTGAAATTGTCAATTTGCAGTGAGTAGCCATATTTTAGACAAGGAAAAAAGGAACCCCAACAAGAAAAACGCGACGAGGAATAGATCCGGGGACGTGAGATGAGCTGGAGGGGTCAATTGTGTGGTCCGGCATCGATCGGTTTCAATCGTTATCAAATCAAAGGCAGATAGGCCCGTGGAGCGTGGCTAATGGGCGGTGGTGGTGGGGGCTGGCCTCGGGGTCTCCTCCTCACCACAAATATGCTCTCTTAGTCGCTGCCACCCCGTCAACCCCACCACCACGCCAACCCCCCACCACCTCAACCCTCCCCTCCACCACGCCACCCCCACCATCTTCACTCCCCCCCCCTCTCTCCTGTAGGGAAGAAACAATGACATTTGATATAATGACAGTCCTCCCGCTCTCCTCCTCGTCATGTTCTGCACGTGTCGTCATTACGTGTTCCTCGATTCTCTTGGTGTGTTGCGGCCTATATGTGGTCCGGTACATGTTGAGGCCTTTGTAGCACAGTACATTTTGCCCATGTATATAATTATATATATATATATATATATATATATATATATATATATATATATATATATATATATATATATATATATATATATATATATATATAAATTTAAGAGTGGTGAAGAGGATAAGGAGTTTACAAGTGGATGGAGGTGTTGTGAGAGAGGGGAGGGGGAGAGGGAGGTGGAGCATGGAAGGGGGTGGGGGGGGGGGAAGAAAGCAAGATCCCTGTTTATCCGGCTTTTATGGGCCATTCATGTTTTGTGGTGAGGTTGTAAAGAGGGGTTATGGCCCCACTCCCCGCCCCACTATCATACATACACCTCTGGTGGGGGTGGGGGAGTGGGGGGGGTGTGGGGGGAGTGGTGGGGTGTGGGGGTGGGGTGGGGGTCGGGGTGGGTGTGTTCGAGGAATTTTCGAAGATCAGTTGCGAGTCATGTAAAGCGTTTCTCTATTCATAAACAGGGGGTTTGGAAGGAACGTCTCGCCTTTGTTGATAAGAACGGCCTGTCCATTTAGCAAGGTGCAATTTAAACCAACCCGTCCAGAGACCAAGGCCATTCTATTTAGCGGACGACCCCAGAGCAGCCCGTCCTGCAAACAAAGACTCAAAGGTGATTCCATGCACCCGCCAAACCCCCTGTTTATGAATGAAAAACGGTTTACACACACGACTCACAACTGATTTCGTTCGAACACTTCCGGAACAAGTGCTTCACTGACGACTGTTGTTCGAACCACAACGCTATAAATGCTTCTCCCACGTACTACAAATAATCGCCAACAGAACCTAAACACCTAACCTAACCTGTGCCTATATATACACAATATGGCAATATCTTATAAAATTAACTTATATTTGAGAAAATTCCTGTTTTGAATGATGAGCAGCATGTTAAAATATATGAATGCGTCTGTGGGGGTCGACCGCTGGATGGAATGGCCTTGAATCGAGGATGGGTTGTCCCAAAGACGCATTCATCAATTTTTAACACGCTGCTCATTCAAAACAGGAATTTTCTCAAATATAAATGAATTTTGCTATATATCAGCATATTATGCCTATTTAGGCATTGGTTAGGGTCCACGGCGTGTCTGTGTACGTGTAGAATGGTGTGTACACACACACACACACACACAGATGTGGTGGAGGCTGACTCCATACACAGTTTCACGTGTAGATATGATAGAGCCCAATAGGCTCAGGAACCTGTATACCAGTTGATTGACGGTTGAGAGGCGGGACCAAAGAGCCAGAGCTCAACCCCCGCAAGCCCAATTAGGTGAGTACACACACACACACACACACCGGCCTACCAGTATGTACTCACCTAGTTGTGCTTGCGTGCACCAGAGTGCTCAATCTTGCCCCCCCTCCCCCCACCCTGAAGACAACCGACCACAAACAGCCGTAGTAAAACAAGAGACTGTCATCATTTAGCGTGTAGCGGTGGCACCCTCGCCTCCCTCCGCCTTGTTACAACAAGATTGCGTATTGTATCTTTGAGGGGAAAACTGTTTGTCGTAACTAGCGAATCACCTGTTGGCCATTATGGATCTTCAGAAGGGGCGGGGGGGGGGGGGGGGGGCGGTCTACGATAATTGGCGGTCAGCCCCCTTACCTTACCTTGAGGTTACCTTGAGGTGCTTCCGGGGCTTAGCGTCCCCGCGGCCCGGTCGTCGACCAGGCCTCCTGGTTGCCGGACTGATCAACCAGGCTGTTGGACGCGGCTGCTCGCAGCCTGACGTATGAGTCACAGCCTGGTTGATCAGGTATCCTTTGGAGCCTCACAAAGCATTTGATTCACAGAAGTTTTCTTTGTTTTGTTTGATTTAGAAGAAACTTTTCTTGTGATTCTGACCCACATGTAGTTGTTTGTCGGGGGAGATTCGCGTGTGTCTTTTGTTTTAAGATGGCGGTTTAAATTATGTTTTCTGAGATTTATTGTTGTATGATGCTGCAGGCTTAGGGGGGGGGGTGTTGTTGTTACAGATTCAGTTACTCGGAACAAGTTCCAAGTAGCACGGGCTATGGTGAGCCCGTAGTGGACTTACCTGGCACAGGAGCGGGGCAAGTAGCGCAGGCTATGGTGAGCCCGTAGTGGACTTACCTGGCACAGGAGCGGGGCAAGTAGCGCAGGCTATGGTGAGCCCGTAGTGGACTTACCTGGCACAGGAGCGGGGCAAGTAGCGCAGGCTATGGTGAGCCCGTAGTGGACTTACCTGGCACAGGAGCGGTGTGATCTCTTGGTAGGGCGGTACCAGGCACGCTGTATGATGATAATCTCTGCTGGGTTGTTAAGGCCGCCGCCACAATAGCTTGCTTGACCAGCCAGCAAGTATTTACGTTAGTCCTAAACCTTGACCCAAACCTGGTCTGGTGTTGTATATATATCCCTTTGTCCCGCAGCTTGTCTAGGCGTGCCTTGTAGCTTGACGTGTGGAACTTGACGTGTGGAACTTGACGTGTGGAACTTGACGTGTGGAACTTGACGTGTGGAACTTGACGTGTGGAACTTGACGTGTGGAACTTGACGTGTGGAACTTGACGTGTGGAACTTGACGTGTGGAACTTGACGTGTGGAACTTGGCGTGTGGAACTTGACGTGTGGAACTTGACGTGTGGAACTTGACATGTGGAACTTGACATGTGGAACTTGACATGTGGAACTTGATAGTGACAGATTAGGAAGAATGACGGTTCTACGGACACGATCTTCGCAGAACCTCGCTTATAACAGTTTCGCCACTCTAAATTATCTGGTATCAAGATTCTGACTGTAAGTCTCTCTAGAGCAGATAGAGGAGGGTATAGATGCATCGTCTTCCCTCTCCTCCCCCCCTCCTTTGTTATCATCTTGAACACGTGGTTACGAAATTCCTTTCCATAACCTCCACTCATTTTGTGCCCCATGTCTGACTATGCGGGTTCCCGAGTCAGTCTATCTCGCCAGTCTCTTGGTATTATTTAGGTGAAGTAACACACTATTTTTTTTCCCCTTCTGCTGTTAGTCACGGTGATGTTTGGTGTACATAGTGTGTAATTGTACACTTGTGAGTGTCTAAGATGCAGTGGTGTCGTTGGTCAGGGAGGGGGGGGGTGGGGGCCAAGGAGTCACTTCTTTGTTCTAAGTCTCCCAGCTGCTTCTTACTCCTTCATTGTCCCTCCCCTCAGCGTTGCCAGACTTGGGTAACAACGAGAAAAGGAGGGAAATCGTAAATCTGTTCAAGGGTCTTTTAAGAAACACCGGTCGACCGAGACGGAGGAAACAGGAAGCCACCAAGTTTTTATGCAAGTCCAGCCGTCCTCCATACCCGGGGTGGCGGAGTCTCCTGGTGCTCCCCCGTACCCTGGGTGGTTCATTCTAGTGCCCCCCGTACCCTGGGTGGTTCATTCTAGTGCCCCCCGTACCCTGGGTGGTTCATTCTAGTGCCCCCCGTACCCTGGGTGGTTCAGTCTAGTGCCCCCCGTACCCTGGGTGGTTCAGTCTAGTGCCCCCCGTACCCTGCGTGGTTCAGTCTAGTGCCCCCCGTACCCTGCGTGGTTCAGTCTAGTGCCCCCCGTACCCTGCGTGGTTCAGTCTAGTGCCCCCCGTACCCTGGGTGGTTCAGTCTAGTGCCCCCCGTACCCTGGGTGGTTCATTCTAGTGCCCCCCGTACCCTGGGTGGTTCAGTCTAGTGCCCCCCGTACCCTGGGTGGTTCAGTCTAGTGCCCCCCGTACCCTGGGTGGTTCAGTCTAGTGCCCCCCGTACCCTGGGTGGTTCAGTCTAGTGCCCCCCGTACCCTGGGTGGTTCAGTCTAGTGCCCCCCGTACCCTGGGTGGTTCAGTCTAGTGCCCCCCGTACCCTGGGTGGTTCAGTCTAGTGCCCCCCGTACCCTGGGTGGTTCAGTCTAGTGCCCCCCGTACCCTGGGTGGTTCATTCTAGTGCCCCCCGTACCCTGGGTGGTTCAGTCTAGTGCCCCCCGTACCCTGGGTGGTTCAGTCTAGTGCCCCCCGTACCCTGGGTGGTTCATTCTAGTGCCCCCCGTACCCTGGGTGGTTCATTCTAGTGCCCCCCGTACCCTGCGTGGTTCATTCTCCTGGCCCTCCTACACTGGACGGTTCGGTGTCCCACCCCCAGGGGGCTCCACCCCCCCCCCCCCTGTACCAAACAATGCCATGTGGGTAATGAGGGATTTGGTAGGTGTGTGGTGGGCGGTAATGAGTGGACGTGCCGTGGGGGTGTTGTGGGCGGTGTTAGCCACGACACCCACCACCCACACCGCTGATTCCAATGACCCGCCGACAGCAAACACCGCCCACTTCACCCAACAGGTACACAAGGGGTGTGTTAGTGTGTGGGGCAGCGTCCTAGTAGCTGGCCCCTGTGTGCTGGCCTCGTCCGGCGCTCTGTTCTTCTCAGTTCTGCTGTTGCTGCGGTGTTTCCTGTGGCGTTTGTTCCCCGTTGCTGCAGCTCTTGCTGCTGTTGTACCTGCTGGAGCTGCTCCTCATATCTGTTGCCACGGGCAGGGAGCCGGTCGGCCGAGCGGACAGCACGCTGGACTTGTGATCCTGTGGTCCCGGGTTCGATCCCGGGCGCCGGCGAGAAACAATGGGCAGAGTTTCTTTCACCCTATGCCCCTGTTTCTTAGCAGTAAAATAGGTACCTGGGTGTTAGTCACCTGTCACGGGCTGCTTCCTGGGGGGTGGAGGCCTGGTCGAGGACCGGGCCGCGGGGACACTAAAGCCCCGAAATCATCTGAAGATAACCTCAAAATAGCGGGCTGTGTAGTCACACTGACACCGCTCCCGAACTGTATCGACTCTCTGTGTCCTGTTGCTTAGGTACTCCCTTACACAGTGCAGTGCGTACCTTCCCTTTCACTCCTGCCTGCATCTCCAGCTTGTGCACTAGTCTCTTATGTGGTAATGTGTCAAAGGCTTTCTGGCAGTTCAGAAATATGCAGTCTGGGTTCAACATCAGCATGGGAGCCCTCCCTCTCGTGGCTCACACACCCCTCCTCGTGGCACTATGTAAAACACTATGTGAAAGACACATTGACCACTTTATGTAGGGCAAATGTAACTCTGTGTATCTATGTATTTATGTCTGTAGGTTAGATTAGCATTTTAAAAGCACAACAATCACCTGTGGTTGATTGTTCAATGAAGCCATGAACTGTATGTTTAACAGATCTCTCACCTTGTACATGGAGGACAGAAGAAAATGTATATATGCTGGTTAGCATTATAAATGTCCGGCCACGTCTGTGGTAGAAAATAATAATAATAAAAAACCCTCCTCGTGGCTCTCTCCCCCCACTTATCCCCCCCCCCCCGAGTGTCTTAGAACACCCCTCCCCTCCCCCCCCTAAATCATGCCCCAGCTCCTGTACCCCGTGCCCGGGCGAGTGGGGGCGCCACCAGCCTGGAGTATAGAGACAATTAGCGACGCTGGTCACGTGTTGAGCGGGTGAGCGGAAGTGGAGGTAGCCAACATGGCGTCATAATTACAACACCAGCCACCAGCCTTCATTAACTGGCTATATTACCACCCTGATGGGCCGAGGGCCAGCGGGGGGGAGGGGAGGTAAGGCAAGGAGGGAGGAATTAGCTGGGGGGGGGGGTATGGTAGGTGGGAAGGTGGGAGGGAAGGAGGAGTGATGGAGGGAGGGCAGGAGAAGGGGGGAGTGATGGAGGGAGGGCAGGAGAAGGGGGGAGTGATGGAGGGAGGGCAGGAGAAGGGGGGAGTGATGGAGGGAGGGCAGGAGAAGGGGGGAGTGATGGAGGGAGGGCAGGAGAAGGGGGGACTGATGGAGGGAGGGCAGGAGAAAGGGGGAAGTGATGGAGGGAGGGCAGGAGAAGGGGGGAGTGATGGAGGGAGGGCAGGAGAAGGGGGGAGTGATGGAGGGAGGGCAGGAGAAGGGGGGAGTGATGGAGGGAGGGCAGGAGAAGGGGGGAGTGATGGAGGGAGGGCAGGAGAAGGGGGGAGTGATGGAGGGAGGGCAGGAGAAGGGGGGAGTGATGGAGGGAGGGTAAAACGGGAGGGAGTTTCCTGTTCACGTATTTGAGTTCCGTTGTAATCGTCTGACTTTACTTTTGTCAGGTGATTTTTTTATTTTACTTCATGAAACATTAAATTAATTCCATCGTGGCAAGCCTAAAGTACACCAAGTTCCCATGTGATCACAGTGACTCGCTGTGTCTTGTTGCTTAGGTACTCCCTCGTCCAGTGGAGTTACTTCCACTGGATGGAACCTTACCTGTTAGTGCCGCAGAGCCTAGCCCCTTGTGGGAAACATTTCTGGACTAAGAGTAAGGCGGGACTAGACCCGGGGTCCAGATTCAGTCCATTGGATGGTTATACTGGTGGATCTACACTGGGCCAACTTTGGTTGCATTATGAGGATATCGTCAAGAACACGAGAGGTAATAAAGTGATTGCAGGGGTCCAAGTACCTCACACTGGCAGGTCTCAAGGGTCTAATGACTGGACATTCAACTGTGTAGTGTGTGAGATTATGACCAAGTTCCTGCTCAGGATTGAGAGGTTCGTCACACCTGTAGCCGCCTGCCCGAGGTAACGGTAACCAAACCTGACCCTGGCAGCCACTGTGTCGCTCTCTCTCTGCTCGACGTTTTCTGCTGCCCACATGCATAGGTTTCGGAGCTAAACAAATCTCCCGCCGCCATGTTGGAAAGGTAAAATTTAAGATATTTGCTCCCCGGAGTTTTCTTATTTGCCTCGTATGGTGTTTGTGGTTTTGTAACGGATTGATCATTGTAGCGGATTGATCAATGTTGACATCAGATACGTCCAGTAATGAATGTTGATGCTGGTTATGGTGGGGGATGGAGGGCGTGGGTAATGTGGTAGTTGATGTGGTTGTGTTGGTAGGTGTGTGGAGTGGGGTAGTGGTTGTGTGGGATTGATGGTGGTGGTAGTGGTTGTTGATAATTACCAGACACACTGGGCGTAATGTTGTTTCAGATTTAGCTACTCAGGACGAAGTGTCCATGTAGCACGTGCTATGATGAGCCCGTAACACTGGGCGTAAGTCAGTACAACGTTATAAATGGGCAGTTCAGGTGTAACAGGGCTGGCTACAAGAAGGGGTTTGACCGCCAGCGTCGCGACAAACCGCTGCGGAAACTCCACTCGGGGCGAGGCTTGCCTCCCGCGCGTTCTGGCAAAATCGTGAATTTCCCACAAGCTAAAATTGCGTGAAATTTCGGGGAGCTGTTGCCGAGAAATTACACCTGGGCCAATGCATGGGAAAACTAAATTATATCATAAAAATTTGCTATGCAGGTAACAACCTTAAATGGCGACCATTACCTTCGCGGAAGTTGACGCTTGCTAGGCTTTTTTTTTTGGTTCAGCCACTTTCTGAACGGTTTAAAAATTGCGCTAGGAAATTGCAATTTGCGGACTTCAGGTGTTGATTATGAAGTTGGGGGGACATGTTAGCCAGCGGTCAGCTGCGGTACAGGTGTTTATTTACTCTTTAGCCGGTCAGCAGCGCTGCAACTATTTGGTCTAATATGTCCCTCCATTTGGACTGGTCGGTAACAGTGATGGCCTTGTATCTTGCAGGGCTGGCGTTCGCTGGTGGTTTGGTTCAAGGGGTCGTGTGCACAGTTCCTTCCCTCTGTTCTTATATCCCAGCTCCCTTGTCCTCGTATCCCAGCTCCCTTATCCTCGTATCCTAGCTCCTTGTCCTGATATCCCATATCCCAAGGATAAATGAGGGGGGACTAAGGGGATGGGGACGAGGGTAGAAATGGGAAAGGAAGGGATGGAAGAAGACTATATCCCGGGCACCGCCGGGCAGCCCCCCCCTATAATGTGATAGTCACAACTTGCGTTCCTGTAATATATTATTACTCTGTAAGCGGCGAGTAACTGTGGAGTTATGTTAATAGTAGACACACCCAGCTTGGTGAGGTAGGCTGGGTTAAGCTTATTGGGCAAGGTTGCCACAGCTTGGTGATAAACACACACACACACACACACACACACACACACACACACACACACACACACACACACGGCTCTCTAGACTAAAACACAAAAAAAGGATTTCCTCAGTACTTGTTATATCTCGTTTTATATACTTTATGTATATATTTGTTAGAAATTTGTTAACTACTACTGTTAGTCATTTTTTTATACGTATTGCGTTTTTAGTTTATATAATGGATAATTATGATGCGTTTAGTGCTTCAGGCTATTGCTACTAGGTTACAAACGTGGAGTATGACTACACAGACTAGTTTACAAACGAAAATGTAGTTTTCAAAATCTAATTTCAGTATACCAATATCCGAGGTGAAAAACACTAGCGATTACACTGCGTATTCCTGTAAAATTATTTAATTAATTTTATGAAAAAGAATGAAAGTGTAACGAAATCCAGGATATGGTAATGAGGGCGGCGAGGCCCGGGAGGAAGTGTTCCCAGGAGCGGACGAGTAAATGTCAACAGTGCGTTAAAACACGTCGCAAATTGTCCGGTACATATGTTGTTGTAGATTCCGCTACTGGCAACAGAGAGTTTTGCAATGTTAAATGGGATTATTGTACTGTTATATGTCTATTTGTACTCACTGAATTTGTGCGCCCCTTGAGGGACTTGAAGTAGAGGGGGGGTAGAAATAGCCTAAGCTACTCTATCCCTTTGAGATGTATTTATTGCTTATCTCAATAAACATACTTGAACTTGAACTTGAACAGAGAGTTCCAAAGTAGCATGGGCTATGGTGAGCCCGTAGTGGATCTACCTGGCACAGGAGCGGGGCTGTAACTTGTGCAGCTCTTGGGGGGGTTAATCTTCATCAGGCGAGGTTAGGCGCTACGTAGCCACGTAAAACTTCATCGGCGTGTTCTGTTTGTAGCATTAGGACGGTCGCTGAAGTATAAACAAACGGGAGTTAGAGATTACAGTAGTGTTAAAATAAGGAGCGAAAATGTTTGACAGATGTGGTGAAAAAGTAAACAGCAAGATTGAGGAGGGTGTTCAGAGATGGTTTGGCTGTGGAAGGGGTGTGTGGAAGGGGGGCGTGGAAGGGGTGTGTGGAAGGGGGGCGTGGAAGGGGTGTGTGGAAGGGGGGGTGTGGAAGGGGGGGTGTGGAAGGGGGGTATGGAAGGAGGTCAGGCCAGGTCAGGCCAGGCCAGGCTAGGCAGGGTGAGAGAAGTAAAGCGGCAGGTACTTACGTTTCCGAGAAAGTAGCGGCGGTAGTATATTGTTAATTTAGATTCGACGACATCCTGAAGCTAGTAGGTGGCGGCCTCATCGCTCTCGAACTTCTTGTTGTTGTAGGGGATACGAGGCACACCCAATATCCCCCTTACATTGATCACATCGCACACTAATATTTTTACTATTTCGGACACCAGATTTGTCTGTTTCGTATATGTATAATTGGAATGGTTCGCTCTGAAAATGTATTAATATAAGAAAGTACTAAAGGAAATTCCTTTTTCAATTCTTCCTCCGTGGTCTGACACTCTTATTGTATATTGTATATACTGAATTATATATACTATGCTTATATAATATATACTGAAATATTGTTACATTTAACGTATGAAACAAAGCATATATCTGTATTTTTAATAAAATATAAAACATTAATATTTATCAACGTATCTCTGTGAATTACATAATTTATCAGTATTGTACAGCCTGTGATCTCCACCTGGCTGGCCACTGATACCTAAGTAGCTTTCATGTGTCCGGACACCGGCGATAGGATTGTATTATTTAACTTTAAAGAGAGAGATATTTCTTGAAATGTTGTCACATTAACGTCTACATCTTCCTTCCTTCTGACATATAGATTTTAAGGTTAATTAGCATATATGGAAATAAATTACACAATTTATAGGCTGGTGTGAAGGGCTTCACACTCTTAGAGCAAGCCATCAAGAAACTGTACAGTATCAAATGCATATATCTTCGCTTTCACTTTCAAATGCATATATCTTCGCTTTCGAACCTATGCTCTGAGTACTCTCAAGCCTTAGACCACTAAGCCACGACATGGTCAAAAAGCAAAGCAACCTGGGATTTAATTGAATCTTCTAGGGGTTCTGAAGCTTCTAACTGAAGCCTATCCAGGGTTTCATGCATTGCCCCCATGCACTTCCAGTTGTAGTCTAGGAGCTCTACCTCCAGCACTTTTCTTCAAATAAATTTGCAGACAATAGAAAAGTAGGGAGAGAGATAAATTCAAAAAACTCAAATAACTACAATGTTTTTTGTTATTTAAATGGATAAAAGACTGGCAGATTCAGTTAATTGCTGACAAATCTTGAAATTGCCAGTCCAATCACTTGGACTGGATGATAGAGCGACGGTCTTGCTTCATGCAGGTCGGCATGAATGGCTTGGCACTTTATCTCTCTGATAATTCCCTTCCTTGACGCAGCGGTGAGCAAGTGGCTTACCGCTGCGTCACAGGAAATGTTTCATATGAAAAGATTCAAATAGTTTTAAGTGTAGATTAGATATGTATATGAATGAGTTTGAGTGGATATAAATAGGAGCTGCCTAATGTGGACCAATAGGATGTCTGCCATTTCCTGTAATCTTAGGCTCAAGGCCTAAATGTAATGCCTCATGGCAGAAAATGAGTGTTGCAAACCACTCGACTGCAGTTAAGAATAGGAAAACACTAGTCCCATTTGGCACTTTGTCATCAGCCATGAAAAAAGGTGTATGGTGAAGAAGGGGAAAGGTATACAGGGCTGTACTGTATATGGTGAGAAAACTGTTGCAGAATGTTACATGTAAAATAAAATCCGTGTAAATCATCCAGCACAGTGGTCTGTAATCGGATACAAATTGGAAGGTTATAATGGAAACAAACATATTAATATTAACATTTATCTAAGACTAGACATTATACTTGGCAGTAAACACGCACAATAAACTGAGCTTGTTCTACTTAACATAGGAAATTCAGGATAACTTCACAGGTATTTTAGATGTCTCTACTTTATAACCAATAAGCTTTAAAACATCATCAATGAACTTGTCATTGTTCACTTGTCATGGGGGGTTACTTCTTGTCTATGGATCAACTTAATTCAATTTGTACCATATCATTATGCTTTTTTGGTGATATTCTCTCATAAATTAATGTTAATTGAATTAAAAACCAAATGCTGTGGGTGTATAGCATTTTTTAAAGGAATATTGATAACACTATTAGCATATGCCTCAAAAGTGGCAAAGGTAAGGTAATTATCAAAAGAAGGCACCAAACCGGGAAGGCTATGTAGCACCATCAAAGTGCGAAATAATCAGAGGGAGCTAAATATCACCAAGAATGCCAATACTGTACAAGCAAAAGTGGCAAAAAAGTAACTGTTTTCAGATCTGTACAGCAAATTGATGTTGCATTAGTTTGCCAGAAACAGGCATCATATGACTCATCCACCTAGGATACGTAATTAAAGTAGAGAGCCGTGATTCGCCGATTATAATTTTACCATAATTTTCTTGATGCAATGCCTTTTACATTCTCCATGGCCTGAAAAAGTCACAAAACCAGCGTACAGAAAAATGCCACTGCATAAATGTCGGAACAAGCTCACTTTGAACATTTTTACGCATCACCAAATGTTTGAATCGTAAATAAAAAGTAAGATTTATTTTCATTATTGTACTATACTTACATTTTTGGAAGCCTTTAAAAGCAACACTAATATATATATTAGTGCAACAGGCATCACTAATATTATATATTATATAATATATATATATATTATTGTATGTATAATTTGTTACACTGTACATAGTGTAACTTAACAAGTCAGACTTCATTACACTGTAATGCCCATTCATCAGTTGACTTCAGGTGGCAAAATATTGCATACCTATTATCACACAATTCTAAATTCCTTAACTACCCAAAGTGAGGGAAAACTCTTCATGGAAAGAAAGAGAAATACATGAAATATTAAACATTCTGTTTTAAAATTAATATACTGAATTACGAAGGGAAAAAGTTTTGAATCAATTACAGTATATATTATTGATAAAAAATCAAATGTTATACGACATTGTAAATGTACAGTATACGAAAGTGTAACAGTACAGAATTAAGTTTTTATAAAGTCAGTTCATTATAACAAAATTAGTCATTGCACCATCTCTCACTGTAGGTGGCATGTAACCCATAATTCATAACAAACTAGTGTACTTAAATTATTTTGGATATCTTTTAGCATACTAATAGGTATTGTAAGTTACGAATATAAATGCTGTTCAAATACTGGAAAAATAAAGAGTATGAAAATTGTTCACTCGGATCTTTAATTTCTATTCATCTGAGAAGTTTTGTATGACCTGTATAAAATATTTTAGTGTTAGTTATCACGAAAAATGCATGGACGGCAAGTTCATTCACTTCAGGTACAGTGATAAGAATGGAGTGATAAGGGCACCACTTGGACCACAGAAATATATAAAAACAAGACAGAGATGCTGCAGCTGGAATTAACTGGGCTTTAACCTGAATATTAAACCAGTGTATAGCCTTGCATGATTTAGTCTTTCAAAATTAATTATGTTGTAAATATTACATAACACATTTGTTGCACATTATTAAATACTGTATCAAGTATAAATTACAAATAAGTTAACACTGAAAAAAATGCAGGAGTATTACCTGTAATCCAACATGTATGGATAAATGTATATGAAATATAAAGTGTTCCTAAAAATATAATATTTATAAATACAGTAACATTGTTGCCACTGAAGTTACCCAAGACCATCAGTGTAGTCTTAAGCTCTAATTTTCATACTTAGATTTAACAAACCAAGATTATTATACAAATACAATAATAATATAAACAAATGTTCAAATTGTGAATAGTATTTCAGTTTACGGTGTAAAACCTGAACTCTACATATTCCAGATATATTTATCTACTTAAAAGCTATGTACAGTATTTGGTATTCACTATTACAAATATAAATAATGAAACTACTAACATTTATCAATTCTCCCAGGTCTCAAACACCCAGAAATATCTTCCAAATTTAAAATATGCAATGTTTTTATTCACACAAGGGTCTTGTTAATCCTGTACATGTTACATAAACTTTTGATGATTTTTATTTAAATCTTAAAAAAAAAGAAACTTTATTTAGTGACCCTTAATGACCACCACTGAACTTGAGATTTTATAGGAAACTGTTCTGTAACTCAAAATTTGGACTATACTATGCATCAGTCCTGTAAATAATACTTCATTACCTTACTTCCATTAAGTTATAGTTATACAAGTTATATAGTTATATTAAGTTACATAAACACACAGCCCAAAAAGTCTCGGAAACGGTCGGTATTCCGCAAGATAGGGAATGGTAGCAGTGAAGGGAGTGGGACGGGTGGGTGACTAGCAGCAGTGACTCCAGGGAAGCAGCAAATGCAATTCTGGTATTCAGAGAGCACTTACTTAGGAAGACAAATACTGTACAATACACATATTATGAATATCTTGATGGAATGTGGAAATGGTTACACACACCCTGTTCCAAATTTATTCAATGTGTCATTCTACCAGCAGCTGCTCACTTTAATCATACTGTACAATATTTGAGTGCTGGGAGCTTTTAAACATGCTTTGATTGACTCACTCTTCACATACCCACAACATGCTTTGATTGACTCACTCTTCACATACCCACAACATGCTTTGATTGACTCACTCTTCACATACCCACAACATGCTTTGATTGACTCACTCTTCACATACCCACAACATGCTTTGGTTGACTCACTCTTCACATATCCACAACATGCTTTGATTGACTCACTCTTCACATACCCACAACATGCTTTGATTGACTCACTCTTCACATACTCACAATTTGCTTTGGTGAACTAATTTTCTCTTTGATGTCAGAAGATTATTACAATTTTCTTTCAAACTCAGTTTTTTTTCTTCAAAATATTATATTCATAGCTCCCAGAATTAAATTATATCTAGGATTTAGAACTATACTTTCTAAATCCTTTTTATAGATTTCTGTTCTACACTTTTCAAATCCATATTCCAATTGAGAATAAAAATCAGCTTGCCTTGTATTAAATAAATAACTAAATTAAACAAATCAGCATTATTCTTAATTAGAAATGTCATGAATAGTTGACATTAGCATAGAATACATAAATATTTTTAACACTAATATTTACCCTATACAGTATTAAAGAATACTGTATATTCTAATTAACCAAAATCATTAGGTCAATTAGCTTACCATCAAAATCAAATACTGTACAGTACTGTACCTTCCTCTCTCTCTCTCTTCTCACACAACTAGATAAAGGTCCTGGATGGACTGAAATGTCACTGTTTCTCCATTTTGTGGTTTGGTCCTCAATAAACACAATCTTAGCCACTTAATTATTTCTTGCATTCTTGTAGTAATGGTCAGACAGGTCAGTGCTTAGTCAAAACCTTCATACCATTTATACCATAAATATCCTTATAGTAATACTTCATTCAGGTAATTTCTTAAATGCCGTGATTCCTTTCAAAACATATTGGTAAACTTAATCTAATCAAAGAACATTGTTTGAATACTACACAATACCAATAAACATTTACTAATTAATGCACAAGTTTAATCAGAGGCAGGTGCTGTACTGAATTTTTTTAGTTTCAGAAGAATTTGAAATTATCCTGAATGCAGTATCTATAGCTCAGAGTAATTCCATCCCCATTGCAACTGTAATAATCTACATTCTTCCAAAATGTTGTGATTTACTTTAAAAATAGTGTGTAAATATGTTTTTCCTATTGCACTGAATGAATTAGAAGTCAAAACAGACGACTTGTATTCTTCTCATTTTGTAATTACCCAGTATGTAGTTTTCTGAATTACTGAGGATGTATAGAAAGCAAATTAATGTGGAAATTATTCAGGTCATTTTCATAAGAATAATTATAATATTTCAAGCAAGCCAACAATGCTAATCAGTGTCACACATGACTAGACCTTCAGTATAACCTAACAGTTGGGCCAAAAACTGGACCAATGTACAGCAGTGGACACTATACTAAGCATATAACATAAGCAAGCTACAAAATACAATACAAATGTCATATTAAAATATACACCAAGCCATGCCAAATGCACTATAACACATTAAGCATCCTTATAATTACAGTTTCATCTTAAATACTGTACTGTCAAAAATATACCTGTAACTTTAGAATGTGGACATATTAAGGTCAAACATGAGAAAAAATTTACTGATGAAGAAATTAAAAGCAGTTAAAAGACCATAAAAAATGAGGTAACGGGGGTACTGAAAATTAAAAAAATTTGTTTCTATGCTTCAAAAACATAATTGTCACTTTTCTGAAGTAGTAATGTTAATTTTAGAATTGTTATTATTCTCAATAGCTACTCATATTAGAGTACAGTACTTCAAATTTAACTGACCATTTAAAAACAAAAAATCAATCCATGTCATGATCATCTACTTCACTCTTCACTAATGCAAAGATAAAATCTTCCTCACCATTTCCCTCCCAGCTGTCCTTATCTTTGTCACTGTCCAACCCATGGCTTGCCCTTTCCTCTTTAAGACAATCCTTTGACCCACTTTCATTTTCAAATTCACCAAGCATACTTACCTTTTGCCTTTCTCTTTCCTTTCCAAGGGACTCTAAATTTGCCAATTTATTAGGTTCCTTTGAGGTATTTAGATTTTCTTGTGATGGCAAATTCACTTTCAATAATAAATCCTTAAATTCTAAGGAAGACTTTGTTTCTGATGACATAGTATTACCCATGGATGGGATTTGGTTCTCTGAAACATCTTTTGCCACTGAAGGCAAATCCTTATCTTTTAAGGACTGACTCAGTAGTTGTGAAGAACTCCCTGTTCCCACAGGTGAAACCAATGTTCTAGATGATGAAGCCTGAGAAACGGGCATCTCTGATGTAGAAACTTCAGAATCATGTTCGCTTTCCCCTGCAAAGTCATGATATTGGGCTGGTATATTCTCTGGTGTTGTGATCATGGATGATGGAACACTTGGTGAAAGAACCATAGGGTACTCTAAATCTCGTTGGAGATTGTAAATTAGGGCTTTGTACTGCCTGTACTTGGCTTCTGATAGTTCCCTTTGCTGACTAGTCAAGATTCGTTCTGCTTCATTCAAACTTTTAGAGCTTCTGCTAAGCTGTGCAATGTCTGGGGTACAAGCATTCGTAACCTGTTGTTCCTGAGTTGGAATGTTGGTGACATTACTAAATTTTTCCAATTTCACATTTCTCAAGCTATGAAGATTTTCTGATATTGGACCTTTTCCTGTATAAGGAGACTCATATTCTGATGAAGCAGCATTAACTGAAATACTTGATACATTTACCTTTTTTACAGGTGTAACTGTATATGATCGACTCTCATCTAGGATGGACAGTTGTGAGAGATCATTTTTCTTTGTACAATTTTCTGATGTTTGTACAAGACATGAGCTTTTGTGTCCCACATCTGTTGAGAATTTTGGTGTTTTAGTTGGAGTGGTGAAATGTGTGGGATGCGGCTCTGTAACGGATGACTCGGTCACTTGTGTGACAAAATTTGAAGTTTTTGGAAGATCTGCCATTTTCCAGCTATGTAGGCAAAGTTTTCTGAGCTGGGTTTGCAGCCATCTGTAACATTATTAAAAAAAATGTAAAGATAATGTTAATCCTAAATCTGTTAACCACCTGTACTTCTTTCTGTGGGAAGGTAGGAAAGAATAAGGCTTGGTTGAGTTAAAATGGCAAATTAGTAAAAATAGTACAGTACTAGCCATTTGCTGTATTATTGCAGATTCTAACAATAAATATGGTGCACAAATAACTACAATAAGTACATACCTAAGCCTTGCTTGTTGAGCCCCAAACCATGCCTCGGGGTCAAGGCGTAAGTCCGGACCTGGATGAACCACACAGGGAGATAAAAACACGTGTGACGTCAGGATTCCTACTGTGATGTCAATATTTTCACCAAGGGCAGCCAGCATGATCTGGGAAATTAACATGGTGTAAATATATAACATACAGTATTTGAAGTTATTTTACTAAATATGTTTAATAGAGAGCACAGATGGAGAAAAGAAAGTTTCATAGCAATATAAAGTCATGGTTATACTACTTTGTCAAGAATGTACAAACTAAAAAATATCTTTTATATCAACAAACCAACCTTATTCATAGTCTCTATGAAAATCAATATAGTGTACACTAAAATGAATTTGGCAGATTCTTGCACTACATAATTCAGTCCTGGAATGCAAATGTTTAGATAACTTGTGGCTTGCAGAATGGAGACTGATTTGTGGGTAGGTTGCCTAATCATGCACGAGTGAGGTGGTACTCCAGAACATTGAGACTTTTACGTATTATTTATTGGTGTGGCCATTCAAGTACCTTTCTGCAAATCTTTGTACAGTATTTATTAGCTATTTTTCCATACTATGGGACATATCCACATTACCACGAGACACAAGGAGCAAATGACATTCTGGATATTTTCCTGATGAAATGGCAGAAAATCAGTAAAGTTTTATAGACAACTGCTGGATTCACAGGACTCAAAAGCCATCAAAATGCCAAATAACTCTCAAATAATACAAAATAAATAAAAAACTAGCTAGAACCCATTGGTACTAAATGCTGCCACCAGGTGGCATGGAGCTTGGTCCAGCATCAGTTATCAGATCAGCTCATCTTCTGATGCATAGCCTAGAGCAATGCTATAGTGCTCCTGTGTTGCATCATCTATAGTGCTTCTGTGTTGCATCATCTCTCATGACTTACATCTTTGCTAGATAATTTTTTATCCATGCTAATAGTCTGTCACTCCTGCATATTCCAACTTTTAGAAAAGCCTCTTGTGTGGAAGTCTATTGAATACTATTTTGAGATCCAGATAGATGCAATCTACCCATCCACCCCTTTCCCAATTAAAAAAAACTTTCAAACCTCCTCTCTCTCTACACCCGCATCCCCTTCCTGAATTTCATCTCCCCATCCCTCTACCTCCCCCATCCTTTCCAATCCCTATGGACATCAAAGCTAAAGTTAGTAAATTTTTTATGCATGACATTCAGTTTATTAATAATTTTGTCTGTCAGTTATATAACTTTTTCAACATATTCCACCATTTAATTTCAATTTCCTACTCTGGTGACTTCAACTACACATGTCAGTGATGCTATAGTACAATGAGTCTTTAACGGATTTTATATTGGGACTATTTCCCCATTTACTGAATGTCCGAGTTTTCTTGTTTTTAATGATTTCTGGAATATAATCTGCAAAGGATTGCTAAGCTTGTGAGAGCATTCTCTAGGGATCCCTGGTGAAACTCCGTCAGACTTGACTGTTTTGTTTTTTCCTAAATCACTACGCAGATGTTTTATGCCATCCAGGCACTCTTAAGTTATGCTCCAAAGTGCACAGTGTGTTTGCTGCTACAAAAGACTATTTTTTTTTTCAAACACAAACTGTTCATTTAGGATTTTACATGTTTCTTTATCTCTTATGAATCTAATTCCTAGTTTTAATATTTATTTATATCTTTCACAGATGGCACCGAACAGTTCAAAGGTGTAACTTCGGTTAGTTTACAATCAACTCAAAACTCCAGCATGCATAACATCAAATTCATGACCAGCAGAGAAGACTGATGATGGGAAGCCCATATTAACCAATCAAGGTGGACCAGAACTTGAACCTCAGTGAACCACAGGTCCTTCAGAACTAAAAGTGTTATTTATCCAAATGAACATTCTGGGAGCCAGATTGAACCTAAACAAAAGTGTACTATCCAACCCGTCCTCAGACCAAGTCCATTCTATCCAGCGGTCAACCCCAAAGACACATTCATAAATTTTAATATTTTGTTCTATTCAAAACAGGAATTTTCTCAAATATAAATTAATATTACTGTATATACTAGCATATTGTGCATATTTAGGCATTGGTTAGGTGTTTAGGTAAAGCTGGCAATTATTTGTATTTGTAGTATGTAGGTGAAGCATTTACAGTGTTGTGGATCGAACAAAAGTCGTCAGTGAAGCACTTGTTCCGGAAGTGTCCGGACGTCATTAGTTGAGAATCGTGTGTAAACTGTTTTTTATTCGTTTACATGGGGTTTGGCGGGTGCATGGAATGAACTTTGGCCTTTGTTTATGAGGATGGACTGTACTATCAGTATCCTAGGCTGGTTCAGTGTCAAGGTATAGGGAAAACTTTGTTCAGAAAATACTTGTGCTGTAGGTAGCTACATTTCTCAATTTTAATAACAGCCAAACATGTTTGCTCAAACTAAAGTAATTTAAGTTTCAAGCTAATAAGATTATGTTCTCAAGACACTGAATGGAAACCTAGAGATGAATTAGAACAAATTATCATTATCCTGTTTTCTACTTTCATTTCATGGGGGGGGGGGGGGGGGGTCCATTAGCCTAGAGGAAGAAAAACAAAAGTGAGCAGCATAGGTAGAGTGTCAATCTTGAAAGGATTATGCAAGTGAGAGGTGCACATAAAAAATGCAGAGTTGCATTTTCATTATACATGCACATAAAAAATTGCTAAAGATGACTGCCATCAGAGAAAGTGATGTCATTTTACTGTTACACAAATAATATTTTGAGTGGTCAGATGTTCTTCTACCCTAAACCTTTACATGATCCTTGGCTGATGCAGTGTGACAAATGACATAATTTATCATACCTTAAAATTTTCTTCCAGAGCAGCAGATGTTTTACCAAGCTCTTTAACCTGTGCAGTGTACTGCTGTGAAAGCTCTCTGTGTCGAATCTTCTCTGCCTTTTTAGCACGATAGGCAGAGCGAAGCTGGTTGTACTTTGCCTAAGTTAATGATTTAAAAGCAAAAATTAATGACACGTACAAAAATATGTTCTAATTGTGCTTTAACGGCAGTATGAAATATATGTAACTGATGCAAATACTGTAAGCATGGCAAAAGCTAAATAAAGCTCAAGATGTTTGTTTTATTTTGCATCCTTAACTTTACTTTCAACTAAAGTAAGCATTTGTCACAATCTCAAACACTAAAATAAAAATCACTGTCCCAGAAACGAATTGCCTATATACAGAAACCATGCCTATATACATCATAGAATTTAAATAAAAATGTTGTAAGAGGCTCCAGTATCACATCACTAGTAAAATTATCATGTGTGTTGATTACAAATTAAAAATATGCAATGTACAGTAGTTTTTATCTAAAACACTTTTTCACTATGGCAAGTGGAGCGGCCAGTGCACATCCTCTAAATAGTTTGACAGCAAAGAGTTGCCCATGCATTGATTTATGCTTGGACCGTACTCAGTAACAGAGATCTTAATGCTACACACTGATGCATTCTAAATGTCCTTCCCCCTGCACTTATTACTTACCTTAACATATTTATCCCATCCCTATTGTTCTCCTCGTACTGCATTGCATTACCACCTGTCTTTGTTGAAACACTTGTCTTACCAATAGAAGCATTAGTTGGATCCCCAAAGAAGCAGCAGAGCTTCTGCTGTATATGAGTTCTGTTGAACACTTTCATAATGTGAAAACACACCTTTACCTGATAGTGGCCTAATAAACAACCATAACAGGTATGAATTTTTATGGCAAGAGCTTTTTACTTGGAAACAATGGAAGCAAACCTGCAGAGTTTCATGTGCCTCGATTGTTTCCCGAATACTGCGCTGAAGAATCAAAATACGTGCAGAGCTCTCATGGTCAGCAGCTTCCAGTAAACGTGACCGTAGCTGCTCCTGCTGCAGCTGACCCTGAAATTCAAAAAAACATTGTCAAGGCAAATTACTATCCTATTGAAACATTTGAATGCTCTCTTAAGGTATTATCTATTTATATACAGTACTGTATACTACTCAAACTTTGGCCTCAAATTATACTCTTCTTTCCCTCCGCTACTTTTTTCTTTTACATCATCTTGCCTTTTCGGCTGAGTTTTCCTGATTTTTCCTATTTGTATCAACTCTTATCTTTTCCCTGTACTGTACTTTCATCATATATTCATCCCAACACATTGAACTGACCTGGATAATTTTATAATACAAATGTATAGAGACAATAGTTTAAATAGCTAGACAAATAAATGTCTAGCTATTTAAACATTTCAATGACACTAATAATTTTGTCTATTATTCTAAAGGTAATATTTGATTAATAGATTTACTGCTGTATCTAACCTTGAGACGAGTAACAGTTTCCAGCCAGTATCGCTCTCCTCTGGTATGAAGCAGCTCACTCTCGCCAATGTGAACAGGAGCTGAAGATATCTTCTGTTTCTTTATTTCTTCCAGTTTAGCTTCTACACTCTAATAAATATTGGAAAATTATATATTTTAAAATCCTCCCAATGTTGCTACAACTCTTATACATCTTCATTTCATTGCTGATTATAATAAACAATTTCTTAGATACATAACTTGGTGATCAACAATTCTTTCAAAAGGTACATAACCTCGCCAAACTAAAATTAATAAATCAATGGGTGACCAACACTTAATTATTTTCAATACTCAAACTGGATTATAGCTCTACCTTCCTTTCTTCTCTTTCTTTCTGAAGTTGCTCCTGTCCTTTCCTGAGTTCATTCTGCAAACTTTCTAGTCTTCTATCAGCAGCATCCAAGAGCCTGTCCCAGTGAGCAACACTGGTGTCCTGGGCAGCCCTCATCATATCTGCTGACCTTCTCTCTAATTCATTTTGAGTGTTTGTCAGTTCAACTAATCTTTTGTCCTTCTCTTTCTCAACGACTGTTAACTGGCTCTTTAATGCCTCAATCTGTGGAGAATAAACAAGATTTTCACAAATGTCAGTATAAGAAGAAATTTAATCAGAAATTTAAAAAGAATCCTTGAAATAATTTAAATATTATAAAAAGTTATATTTATATACTGTATACTTATCCATCAAGCTGTGTAACACTATATCAAGGATTAGTTTTGAAAAAATAATCAAATACAACTATACAATTAAATATGAGGGACCTTGACAAGCCACAGGCTTCCTGTTCCTGTCATGGCCACTAGAAGGTGGCCCTCATGTAAATTCAGGTAAATTACACACACTATCAATACAGTACATCACTGAAAATAGACAAACTGTTGCAGTAACCTACACTAAACGACATCTTCATAATATGTTCAGCAGATGGCAGCACCTCGCATACTCAAGATTTCCAAGCTCAAATTAAACCATATTGTCCAAGTTCAAGGACAGTTTGGCAGGTAGGGACCAGTGCCAGATTGTTCATAAATTCGAACCATGACAAAACAAAAATATCTTCTCAGAAAGATGCTTTCATATTGACTTTACCTTATTTTCTTATGAAAAGCAGATCCAAAATCTATGGGTTAAATGAAGAAATATCCATTTCACAGCAATCAAATGCTTAATAATTAATCTAACCTCCTTTCTAGCTGTATTAAGACTGATGGTATAGGTACACTCAAGGCTCTCTTTCTCGGCAGAAACCCTGTCTCGCTCTATAGTGCGCTGGTGAACTTCTTGCCATGCTTGCTCTACTTCACTCTGTTAAAAGAATAAAATTATTTTAAGATAAGTTTTCCAGAGGTCAATATACATACAATAATACATATAAGTCATAGCAAAAAATATCAATCTTTTGAGTTACTGTATATTAAAACTGCTTTTCTGAGCAAATCATCATGAGTAGTTCATTCTGCTGTGTCACTGGACAGGAACATTCAAATTCAGTCAGAATGACATATTTCCACTCCACAGAGGTCTATTGAAGTTGTCCCTTTTGTTTCATTAAAACACTAGAGAGATACTGGGCAATTCTAAGGTGTTACAGTACTGGGCAATTCTTTTCAGTGAAGAATGATTAATATTGACTCGTTTCATAAAACACGAGGCCCACATGAACACCCCTCCCCCCAACCCTATTCTCAGTATCTTGAAATGCAGTGCCCATATCCTTTCTGATCCCTCTCTTCTCAGTAGTTGTATAGTCACCTAGGATGCCAAGGATGTTAATGTAGAGCTTCAATTTTGTTATGAATAAGCTACTATTGGTCATTCCACACATGAATAATTTCTCTAGTGATTCCCTAGTACCTTAATGACCCTACAGGGGGACCACAAAAAGATCTCTATGACACCAATGCAGTATAAAGTATAGTCCTGCTTAACTGTGCATGTTCTTGTCCAATGGACATAGCAAACTATACTTTAGTGAGTAGCTGAATGAGATAACTAGGAAATAGTGTATGATGAAAATTGTAAGAAAACTGCAAAATAATAAATACATAACATTAAATGATAAAAAATAAAAAAAATGGTCAAGGAAATGATAAAAACTTTAAGTGGTTATTCTGTTTATACAATATTCTATATTTATAACACAAGAACTTTCTTAAATTAAATTCATACAAATTTGAAATTTACACACTTACGTCCTCTTCCAAAATGTTACTATCGGTGACAAGAAGGCCACCCAGTCCTCTATTACCCTACATTAATCCATCTACAGTATGTCTAACCCCAGAAAACACCCCCCTCCCCCTCAAAAACTTCTGATTTCATAATATTCCTTTACTAAATAGAAGTGTTTTTTTTTCATGTACACGGCAGCCAATCTTCCTGCTTTAAAACTATATACAATTTTTTTTTCTCCTTTTACATATCCACCCTTCTCAATTAATTTGAGCACTGAGTGACAAAAATACAATAGTTCCATTTTGATTAGCTTCATATTCAAAATGCATTAGTTATAGTTACTAATGTGTAAAAATGTGCAAAAACCTTGATAATCTAGAAACCATAATTGTTCTGAAAGGATGTAGTCCTAATTGCAGTTGCCCTAAGCACAGTACTGAGGTTCTATTATATATACAGTACAAGGGATAAAGTGATGTACTCACCTGCAGGTTGCGTGTTCGCTCCCTGAGTCGTTGGGTGAATCGAGTGCTGCCAATTGAGTCGGATAAACTTAAGGAGCTATATTCTTTACACTCCTCCAGAGACCTTGAATTAAACATGGCCACAGAGATACAGAATAAGGGTGTGTGAACACTTGTTTGAAGACACAAGGACATAGTTACTATAGCACGGCATCAAACAATGTCATAATTCTCATTTTATAGTATTACTTTAAAACCAACCTGACTTTCTTCTGTAAATCTTCTTTTTCAGTTGTTACTTTTATAAGCTGATCTTTTGCTGAGTGCATCTGGTCACTCAAGTTGCGAGACATCCCAACCACTTCTTCCAGTCTTGCTGCCAAGCAATTATTCTCATTCACTAATGTAATAATGCGGTCTTGAAGAATCTGCTTCTCATTCTCTGAAAGATTATTGTTTATCATAGGTAACAATCCTGTATTAGTTACCTGTTATAAATTAAATGCACTATACAGGTGTCTCACAAAATCTCTCTACTGCTACAAGTGATAGCAGGTGATGCAAGGAAAACAGGTTTATGCTGTGATAAGCCTTTGAATGAGGTAAACAGACCTCCCAGATGCAATGGGAGCTGGCTGTCCAAACAGTCACACAAATGAGTGGATGTGCCAGGCACAAGGAAAGCATTATCAGCATGTTAGACATCTAATTCCCAACCATTATAGAGAGAAGGCATATAAAGCCACAGATAAGGAAGAATAGCTTAATACAACCCAAGTGCAAGCCTGGCAAAGGAGCAACATACTAAGACACATCAGGACCAGGGTTAACACTAGTACTCAGCTACCTACAGTTCAACAACTCCTCATCACCAGGCCTTACAGTGGTGATCAATTCCCATGCAATGCGACTCAAAAGGACCAGACAAGTAGGGGAAGAACCTGAACTTTTCATAGAAGATATATCTAGTTGAGCAAAAGAAATGCAAGCTAGCCACCAGGAAATGGAACCCTGGTCCAAAGCACCAGCAAAAACAAAGCTGGGGAACACTCAATGTAGGTGGTTTTAAAAGACAGTGAAAATAATTAATTCATATACTCGGGGACAGGAAGCTTATGTAAACAGTATATATACTTCAGGCTTATAGCAAGGTTCCCCCAAGCTGAAACTAATGACCCCTCACCAAAATCCAACCCAACAACAGTTGCCTAACTCCCGGGGTACCTAGTTACTGCTAGGTGAACAGGTACATTTGGTGAAAGGAAACATGCCCAACCATTTCTGTCCCACCCCAAGATTGAATCCAGGATCCTTAATTGACTTGAGAATGTAGCCACTGTACTACCAAGACCCTAAAATGAACAAAATTAAAAACCCAAAGTAATGACTGCATGAAAAAATTGTCCCAGGGAAAACCAACACCACTTATCTGGCAAAGGAGGCAGCAGTGGATCCTATAGCACAGTGGTCTACACCCTCAACTAACAATCGAGGATTTTGGATTCATTCCCATGGCAAGACAGAAATTTTTAGGCACATTTTCTTTCACCTGCTGACTCTGTTTACCTAGCAGTAAATAGGTACTCAGGAGTTAAGTAACCATTATGGATTACATCCTAGGGAATATCAGTAGTTGACCTAGGAAGACCTCACAAAGCCTAAATCCAGGTTTCTTGACACAGGGAATTTGTACCAGGCGAGGAAGTGAGGCGGGAGGCCAGATGTTGGTCCAAGGTGCCGGTAGATGAATGAAGATCTTGGAGGCCTAGTACAATCCTCAGGCTTAGCATCACTATTGTGTAACAACTGAGCAGCTACTACGGGAAGCCGTCCTAGTAAAGCAAGCAACTAATTCTTATTTTAACAGATCACTGAGCATTCAAGTTATCCATGACTTGCAAGGTTTTTTAAGCATACAGCTTCCTTACTTGTTACTATGACTTGCAAGGTATGCTCTTACCTTAATATAATAGATCTTAAATAACATGCAGTTGAATTATATTATATTGTACATTACTAGATATGCTGCTGAATCATGTCCAGTCACAGTACCTGCTTGCTGTAGCAGTAGTGTCCAGTTTTCCTTTTCTCGTTTCAGCGTTAAAGTGAGCAGTCCTTCGGAGCCCTGGCCATTTTCCATAGTCTTCCTTTCTGCAGTTGGTCCCCAAGTGTAATTCTGAGGCTTGCTTCTGGTGTCCAGTGGATCAGATGACTGAGACTGGGTGCTGGACTGTATTGTGTTTCCTTCATCACCAGAAATTGCATTTTTACCCTGTGGAGAATTTATATCTTCTCTGCCAACTGGAACATTTTCACAGTTTTCTGTTAAAAACTCTGAATCATGATGCGAATCTTCACTTGGAAATGTGCTGGCAACAATCTTTTTGTCTTCCATTTCTAAGAAAGTCTCTTCATTCGCTTCATTTGCACTTTCAATTGACATTCTGAGCACTTGGGGTGTCTCCCTCTCCCCGTCCACACTATACTTTTCTTTGCTTTCTGTCTGAGCTATTTGTAACTTCCTTTCCAGTGAACTATTTTCATTGATTAGTAGTTCAATCTTTTCTTGCTGTTGTTCAAGAATACTGAATAACTCTTGATTACCTCTTGTCAACTTCATTAAACTAGATTCATATTCACACTTGTCAGATGATCTAGCTATGGTTAATTTTTCATCAATATTTTGTATTAGTTTACCATGTTTTTCCATAACTTTCATTATAGTAGACTCCAGAGAAGTTTCCGATGTCAATGCTGAGGATTTTAAATCATTTAGACTATGAGTTATTACTTCATTTTGTTTCAATAATTCGTCAAGTTGCAGCATTAATTTAGAATCATCTTTTGAATCCTGATTATAAATATGACTATGGTCACAATCTACACCGATTTCATTTTGAACACGGCCTGTATTTTGATCTAACAATACAATACAATGTTTTTCAGTGTTCAAAGATCTACTGGTATGATTAGCAGGAGCACTATTTTTAAAAATTGCCGATTGATAATCAGCCTTACCACCTGATACGGTCTCGTGCAACTTTTCAGATGCTACTGTCATTACTGAAGTACTGAAAGATGATGATGTAGTGTCACCATCGTTTATATTAACAGCTTGATCAGAACGAGTGATGGATATATTCTTACCTAAATTTGGAATGGGTGTTGAATTATCACTAAGGATAATTTCATTGTCTCTAATGACTGCCTCAGAAGAGCTATTAGGAATGCCCTGAACTGTGACGTTGTCCAAGTTTGCCTCAGTTTGAATGGTATCATTAACAAATGCAGAAGAGTCTTCTAAAATTGTCATAGTTGTACTGACATTAGCACAGGTAATCATATCTTCATTATTTCTGGTATCTTGCATATTAAGTGAACATCCAACCCTTTCAAGGTTTCCTAAATCATTTACATCAGGGACACCTATGGTTGATTTTGCCTGGGCATTTGCATCATAAACACTGCTCACTGTAACAGTTAAAATGCTTTCACCATCTCTGTCACCACTTAGGTCTGCATGGTAGACAGCTAACTCTGATTGACAACTTTTTTCAACCATGTCTATTTTTGATGATGTTACCTCATTCAACTTTTCTGTCAGATTTTGTTTTTGTTCAGAAAGTATTCGAATTCGTGCTTCTAGTCTTGCACTTTCCAAATCTCGGTCAGAAACTTCCTCATAAAGTTTGCAGCTCAATTTTTCTTTCTCTTCTGTAAGTTTCTTAATTCTAATATGAAGTTTTTCCATTTCTTTATAGCTGTCTGCTTCAACACTGCAAGTATCACCCTTCAAGTCAGTTTGTGTTTCTTTGGCATCTTTCTTTACTTCTTGTTGCTGACTTATCTCAGTTAACTGTTTTCTTGCTCCCTCACTAATTTTTCTTTCTTCTTCTATTATTTTCAAGAGATTCTGATTTTCTTGAGTTAAATGCTCAACTTCAACTTTCAGGATACCTGCTAAATCAACTTCAACTAATGACTGAGGCTTAGCACTACTCAATATTTCTTCATTCTCAAATAGTGGCTGATCATTAGCATGATTAAATATGTCTTTTTCCACCTGGCTACTCTTTGACTCGCCTAGTGTAATAGGGATCAGTTTCACTGAATTAATAAGTGAATGGGAAACATTATCCTGAGTTTGTTTTTTGCCATCTTCTTCCATTACCTTGTTAGTTTCGTCTGTGTTTATACTATATACTTTTGCCTCTGGCTCTTCATCATTACCTCCATCAATGCAAAATGAAACCGTTTTGTTGCTATGTTTGGTCTCACTCTCATCAACTGTACATTCTTCATCATTTAAAGATAATTTTAATGCTTCATTTTCCTCACTCAGTAATTGTATTCTAGCTTCAAGGGCCAATTTTTCTTGGTCTACTTTAAAAATTGATTCACAAGTCATTCCTTGAAGAAATTTATGCAACTGATGATTTTCCCTCACTAGTTCCTGAATTGTTGCATTTATTGAGTTAATTTCACTACTAAGACCACTATCTCCCAAGCCAGGTAAGTCAGCCTCATCATGTTGTAGCTCTGTAATTTTTTCATCATTCTCAGTGTTTTCCATTGTTAGGCTGGGAAACTCATCTTGGTCTTCATTGATCATGCTGAGGTATGTTTCACTCACAGACGTTCCCGACTTTCTCTGTTGATAAGGCTTATCTTCATAACTTTTACTTCGTTTTTTATATTTTCTAATTTTTGTTTTTAATTTTCTGTTATCAACTTCTTCTAAGCTATGACTCCTCATTAGACGCACATGTCTTCCATTTGAAATTTCAAGCTGATGCAATTCCAGGTCCCTTTGAGCTGCACGATGTGCAATAAGCGCCTGTAGTCTAGTATCCAAAGCTTGCTTTCTAACCACTATATCTTCTATATCTTTCCTTAGTGATCTTGTTTCTTTCATCCAAGGATGAGAAATGTCTTGACTCTGAAGGCTATCTAGTCCCTCACTGTGATGTTCGGTATGGCAATAATACATATCTGATTTATTGGGCATTGAGTATATTTCACTAACACTTGGCACTATCTGAATAATTGGCTCTTTTACAAAGGGTTTTGAAAATTGTGTAGCATTACTCTCATGTGCATTTTTTTCTATGTTTCTTTCAGTCACAGAATCATGAGGTGTAAAATCAGGGTAAACACTTGTTTCAGATTCATGCTTACCTCCAAGTAGCTCAACATTGGTATAAGAAGGTTCATGGTTATGTGCAGCAGAGTTCCTACTGATTATATGTGATTGTGATGTTGATGCCTCAGCAATATTACTCTCTTTTACTCCTGACTCGTAACCATCAATGGATTTGTTCTGCATTCCTTCATTCTTATTTACCCTTCCTGGCCAGACAGATGATGGGTTTGATTGCAGATGGCTATCATAAGCATGTTTATTCTGTTCAGTATTCATCAAATGATGACTGTGAGAGTAAGACATACTATTATCATTGTCATTATTTTTGGTTTCTGGGGAGTGGGAGGTTGGTTGTAAATATCTGGTGTGTGTAGTGACTAAACCATGAGATGCTGCAACTGTTCCTGGACTCTGGAGTGTTGATGCCTGCAAAGTATAAAACATATACTGTAATCAAAACTGATACATGTACAGTCTGGTTCGTTCTCGACCCACAATCAAGAATTCAGGATTCAAAAACTGAGCGGGACAAATACCTATCACCTAATGCCCCTATCCACCTAGCAGTGAATAGGTACCTGGGAGTTAGTCAGCTTTTTGTGGGGTTGCATCCTGGGAAAGGGCAGTAATATGACCCTGGGGGCACCTCAATTTAAGCCTAACATGTACTCTATGTACCCAGTGGTTGCCTGTCCCCCAACACAATAAATTAATACACTGTTTTGTTTCTAGGTGAAATGGGTATTAATGATTTAATATTACCAAATTTTACCTGAGGGCTACATTGTCTCTAGCGGCCTCGACGATGACAGAAACATGGCAACTTGTTTCTTGCCGAGTTTATCAAGTTGAATTTTGAATTTCAGCAGTGTTTCGGCATTTATGGCTTTGGCGGGTAGGCAGTTCCATGGGTTTATAACCCTACAAGTGGAAAAGCACCTCCTGTTTTCTGTTCTACATTGTGGGTTGTTGAACTTGAAACCGTTGCTCCTTATCTGTGATACGTTTGATCTTTTGAAGAAGTCGTGAGGATCAATATCCTCCAAATTGTTCAGTATTTTATGTTTTAATGTGATCACCCCTGTCATGTCTGATCTACAGTGTTATTACCCTTGTGGCCCTTAACTGTTCCTGGTATGAGGATCAACTTAGTTCTAGAATGATTTCTGTTGCTTGGTATTGAACTTTCTCCAAAGCAGGTACAGTACAGTATGTCTTTCTGAAGATGAGGTCTTCATACTTGGATACAATAACACTGATCTATAGGTAAAATGCTTCTGAAACAAATAAGAAGCTGTTACCCAGGCAGCAGGTGCTATATTATGACTATATAGCACTTGGAAGGGGTCAGGATAAGGATTAGGGATGGAATGGGGGGGGAAGGAATGGTGCCCAACCACTTGGACAGGCGGGAATTAAATGCCGGCTTGCACGAAGCGAGACTGTCACTCTACCGTCTATATTATAGGAGATGAATAGTTAATTTAGTTGAGTGCAGCTTACCACAGTTGCTATACCACACAAGAGTAACAAATTGTGAATACAGTACTGTATAACGAACTGCACAACACGAGGGTCTACCGGGTAAATGTTGCTGCAATCAAACGCAACTCACCAAGAGAGGATGTTGTTCATATGAAGACAGGGTGTGAGTGAGGTTGTGCAGAAGACTGAGAATTTCTTCCAATTTTGCCTCATCAGTTTTAGGCTCTCCATCACCAAGACCCTGCACAGTTTATACGAAATTAGTATGCAGTAAGGTAAGAATAACCTGAATGTTAAGTTAGTAACATCCATCACATTCTGTTCATATTCTACTGCTACTAATAAGTGCAAAATGACTTTATATATGTCAATTATATCAATATAAAATTTTGAAAACCTAAACAGTACTGTATACTGTATTTAAAACTACATTGTCAAATTTCAATATTATGATATTGCAATCCTAGCAAAATTAAATATATTAATTTGATTATAAACAATAAGAATTAAATGTAATGAAATGCCCTTTTCTGGTGGGCTGTCGGTAGCTCCTCACCACCATGAAGCAACTGACGTTCCTCCTAGACAAAGTGATTATGTTACGTAACTGGCAGTAAAAACGTATCCTTCTATTTTTTGATAAATGTATGTAATTTTAACTTCAGGCATTCATGTTGATTAACAAAATACATATTCCAAGTAAATAACAGAATTTTGCAGTACAGTATTGAAAATACAGTACTTCAAGAAAATAACATTTTATCTATTTATAATTTAAAGAGATGCTGATAAAAAAAAATAAAACGTTCCTACCATGATTTAAGACCCAAGTGCCCTCTCTATCACTTAAGTGGTTTCTATGCTACCCTTCTACTACTATATGTTGTAAAAAATTAGCTGTAGTAGGGCTATGCTCTAATAAAGTTCTGAGAGACTTTCTGTCTCTCAGTGTTTACACTGTCTTTACAGTGTTGATGCACTCTTCTGAATCACAGTAAAGGTGAATTTTTCTTCAGCTTAATCATTCTATACTGAACTAAACAACAACTTTGTAAACTATAAATAATCAATAAAAAAGTTCACCTGTTGAACTGGAATAGTTATATGGTTAACAACTGTGTGTTCTCTGCTTTGGTCTGCTTGAACGGTGGACAGGTCCTGCAGTCGACGGTGCTCGAGTATTAGATTATCCATTGCTCTCAGGTTATGTTGTGTTTCCTGTAAAATGGCACCTATTTAGGAAAACTAATTAACTGCCTTCTACAGAATCTGTACAATATATACAATAAGAAATGATGACATTTATTCAGGACTAAAATCTGAGTCAAGTAAAGTTCTGCAGAATACAGTTGTGCCTCAAATGTGAAGTGGCTGGATTTTAAATATATGTTACTCCCTAAAGCTTAATTATATGGAGTATGCATACAACGTAGAGTGATGTGGTAAATTTCTATTAAATTCTGGTATTATTGGGGATTTAAAACAATTATAATACATTTCTTTTATATATATTTAGATTTTTTGGGGCAAAGGGGAAAGATTTTTAGAAGCTCACTGCACTGCTCTTTAAAACTTACACAGATGAATATATGAAGATAGTGCTTATAGAACCACTATTAATAATACAGTGCACTCAAGTTGTGACAATATTTTAACAAACTAGAAAAACAATCACGTTAGTGTGTTTTCACAAGTCACAAGAAATCACGTTAGTGTGATTTCTGTGTGTAATGTGTAGAAAAACAAGTTCCTAACATTTAAGTTTGAAAATACTAATACATTATACATACTGTATCTAATACTGTCTTACCTTTAATATAGATGAGAGAAATTTGAATTTTGTCCATATAACAGGATCAATAGAAAGTTCAGAGGAACTGTCATTTCCTTTTTCTGAGTATACGGAGGTATTGAAACTATTCTCCTCGAAGCTTGTTTCAATCACAGTTTCTTCTCCATCTTCATCACTAGTTTCATCAGTACCTGATTTTCCATGACTTGTGTAACTCTCGTGATCATCAGTGCTACATTCTGTCTCTGTATCCTCATTTATTTCTGGCTTCTGTATTTTGCCTTCACAAGTTTTAGAATTTTTATGTTTGATGATGGAACTTCTTCTTGACTTCATGCTTGCATCTGATGCTGCACTGTTCTTAGGCTCACTGACGCCAAGAAGGTTGTTATGAGGTTTTCCCAATCCCCAACTTGGAAGACTTAATTGTGCCTTACTACTATGAGTTGGTGATATTTTCTTGCTCTCTAAGCCCCTGGAATCAATGTTACATTCACTATTAACATTCTTATACAATGATAAAGCACCAAGGTCCTTTCCTGGTTGACTTGAGTGATCTTCACTTAAGTTTTCATCTTTGCTCTCCATTTCTCATGGAGTCTGGCAGAGTTCTTTGGCACTTCTTTTTCTTCTTTTGGCTCAATATTTTTCACACACAGGCCCACCTGTATAGCCTTTGATGACTTCATGCCCAAAATCATTAGATAAGATACATCAGTCTCCCGATTTCCTCACACACCTGCAATTAAAATATTTTAAAATTGTAAATAAGTATCAAGTACTGTATGCCATGTAAGAGAACAAAACTTCACTGTATATCAGTACAAAAATTATAGATTTTTTAATTTTAAATATAGATTATGATATAAAATGTGTTTGAAGATTGAGAAAAATAAAACAAAGAGCCACCAATATAATGCTACTGTACCTTCTTAGGCAACATTGATTTAAACCTTGAATAAATTTGCTCCCCAATACCTTAGTGATAAAAGTTCAAATGCAGAAAATACTCAATGCTCATGAACATCCTAAATATAAGAATATTTGCATCAGTACAAATCTAAGAAAGACTAAGCTCAAAATGAATGGAAGACAAGCACTTAAAATTAGATAATTTCCAGACTTGTGTTCGTCAAATTAATACATACACGTACGTTAGAGGGTCCTGGTAGTACTGTCAGGTTCGTTCTTGATTCACAATCGAAAATTCCAGGTTTGAATCCCAGGCGGCACAGAAATAGTTGGGCATGTTCCATTCACCTCATGCCCCTGTCCACCTATCAGAAAATAGGTACCCACGAGTTAAGTCAACTTGTTGTGAGGTTGCCTGGTCAGTAATTTGACCCTGGGGAGGGGGGGGGGGGGAGGTCCTTGGTATAAGCTAAACATGTACTGTATGTATAATTCGGTTTCCTGTCCCCCGACACAATGAATTATGAGTTATTATTATCATACAGAACCCTTGCACAAACATTTTTCCTAAAATGTTTTCAAACAGTAAGGATCCTAAACAAGCACAATAATGGCCTGTTGTACACAAATGCATTACCCCATTTGTGGAGTAGAAGGTTTGAGTAACAAATTCATTCCGAGAAAGCACTGCAAGTTCTACGACATGTGTCACTCTTGAGACACGCAGAAAATATTAGCCCAAGGGTTTTTTATGAAAACAATTCTCCAATTACTCATGGAAATGCACTGCAATTTCTCTAATACATGTGCATTACACCAGTGTACAGAACCCATGATCATTCTTTGTGGTTGCCACTCGGGCTTCCAGTAAGCTATGGCAGCAAATTTTATTTATTTTTTACTTATATATTTATTTATATATACAAGTTTCTTGTACAGCCACTAGCACGCATAGCGTTTCAGGCAAGTCCTTAATCCTAATATACCCCGGAATACGACCCGCCAAATCCTTTAACAACCAGGTACCCATTTTACTGATGTGTGAACAGAGACTACAGTTAAAGATTGGCAGCCAGTCAATCCTCCCCAGCCAGGATACGAACCCAGGCCAAAGCGCTCGCGAAACGTCAGTCGAGTGTCTTCCAACTACGCCACGGGGACTGCAATGGTGGTCTAATTATATCACAAATATGGATAATCCTAATGTAATGTATCCTGACCTTTAATGAGCCATAACTATTTAGTCGGCGGGTCTGGAAAGGCTTAGCTTGGTACCGGCATGTCCAGGCGAGGTACGGCAGGTGCTCAGACTAAGTACCAGTACCTGCAGTTTTCCTACACGACTGACATCCAGTTATTACTGCGTACCACTCTTCTGTCTTAACAGTCCAAATACTACATCTTAAAAAATATATAAATATATGTTATTCCAGTTATATATCAAGTGAAAACAAGTCAGTTCAGTAATAAATCCCACCGTCTGAGCGGTGTTTGTTTACAAAGTTTTGCTGTCAATGACCGGGCGAGAGACGGACAAGCAAGACGCGACACTTGTTACCAGGGCAGGTAGTGCTGCCATCTGTGGGAGAGAGTCTGACTTTCTGCACCTATTTTCATTTTCAAATTACGACTTTTTACACCGAAAATATGCCAATTACTGAAAACGGCAAAGGGTCATATTTTGCCCAAACCCCCCTGCAGTTTTCAAAATATCTGAAATGTCGGAAATTTGACTCCTGAGCGTGATTTTTGAGCCGAATTCTGACTCTCTGCACCTATTTTCATTTTCAAATTACGACTTTTTATACCGAAAATATGCCAATTACTGAAAACGGCGATGGGTCATATTTTGCCCAAACCCCCCTGCAGTTTTCAAAATATCTGAAATGTCCGAAATTTGACCCCTGAGCGTGATTTGAGCCGAATTCCGACTCTCTGCACCTATTTTCATTTTCAAATTTCGACTTTTTATACCGAAAATATGCCAATTACTGAAAGCGGCGATGGGTAATATTTTGCCCAAATCCCCCTGCAGTTTTCAAAATATCTGAAATGTCGGAAATTTGACTCCTGAGCGTGATTTTTGAGCCGAATTCTGACTCTCTGCACCTATTTTCATTTTCAAATTACGACTTTTTATACCGAAAATATGCCAATTACTGAAAACGGCGATGGGTCATATTTTGCCCAAACCCCCCCTTGCAGTTTTCAAAATATCTGAAATGTCCGAAATTTGACCCCTGAGCGTGATTTTTAAGCCGAATTCTGACTCTCTGCACCTATTTACAGGGTACCTCCTTGTACCAGGGAGGTACCCTGGAGATAATCACCTCAAAACCCCTACATAATTAGTGGTTATCTAGTCCCTATTCTTCGTTAAATTGAGTTAAGGTTAAATTAGGTTTAATGTTAATGTTGAGTTAAGGTTAGGTTAAATGGTAGATTAGGTAATGGTTAAGGTTGTTTCATTAGTGGTTTGAGTATATTAATGCAGTGCATTATTTTCAGTCATCAGGAAGACAAACCCTTACCTTGTGGTTACCTTGAGGTGCTTCCGGGGCTTAGCGTCCCCGTGGCCCGGTCGTCGACCAGGCCTCCTGGTTGCTGGACTGATCAACCAGGCTGTTATACGCGGCTGCTTGCAGCCTGACGTATGGGTCATGCAAACTGCACCTACTTTCAAGAGGAGAAGCATTATTTTCAAATAAGTAAAATATAAACTTTCTAAGTCATTTGAGTATCCCTAAGAATTTAATTTACAGGAAACCAAATTCTTTAAAAAGAAAACAAGTTAAGCACACTTTTTGTTTTAAACCACTGATTAATAACACAATAAAGTTATAACTTGAAAATATTCCTTGTTTAGGACAAACATTTACTTGCCAGTTTACAAGTAGACAATTATTGGAACTGCAATATGCTTTCAGACCTTCACAAATATTTAGATAAAATAGCCAGGTGTTAAACCTAGATGACTGGCCAGTCATTAGAACCACTTTACCCTGAGAATGGTTTCTTGTCGTATCTGCATTTAATACTGAATGTCAAGTTTGCTTCTTAACACCTTACTTATTAATTATAATTAGTGCATGTTCACTATCCATACACCGAGTATTATTTTCTAATGTCATTGGGGTACTTTGAATAAGACTAACTTCCATTAATGATCATATCCTACCCATGCTAATACAGTATATCCTTGTCTGCCCTAGCTGTCTCTTCCCCTGATTATTTTGTGTGGTGATCATTCTAGCCTGTTTCTTCTTATTTTCAGTGGGAGAGAGGTGACACTGCAGGTTTCGAGAGAGCATTGAACAACCCATCCTTGTGGACAGGAAGCCTGTTAGGCTTATTGTGGTACCCCAGGATACAACCCACACAAGTTGCCTAACTCTCAGATACAGTACCTGTATCAGTTTATTGCTCAATAATCAACATATGCCTGAAACGCTGCACGTACTAGTGGCTTTACAAGATTGTAAATACTATGCTATGTATTCTCACAAACCCAATGTACCTTCTTGTATATAAATAAATAAACATATGAATGAGGGATCACTATAGGTAATACTGTATAAGGAAACTTCTCAAATATATTGTCTTGTCTGATAAGAGTATCGAACTCTGGTTTAATTGGTTGTGAGCAGACTGTATTAGGTTGTGGTACATTCTGCTTTAGAACAAACCTATTTCTATTACAAAAAGGGACTTGAACTTAGAGGTGTTCCTTGTTAATTTATTTGGTGCGATAGTTGCTACCCGCTGAAGCTGTAAATGCTTCAGTTCAACATCCAGAGAAAAAATCTTCAGCAACAATGGGGGACCTTTGACAAGTTGTTACCCATTGAAGCCACTAGAATAGTGACCTTTGGGTAAATTCACATAAAAATGCATTACTCTGGTCCTTACTCCTTAATTGGATTTGATAGCAGTCAAGGAATCTGGTGAGTGAAATTAAGAAAAACTGGGCAAACTTTTGAGAAAGACTGTTCAAAAAGTTTTTTGCAGTCTTGTTTAGAGGAGAGTACTGTTCTCAGCAGCTCACTATCTACAAGAGCTTTCATCAGAATTTAATTCCTTAGCATTTTAAATGTTTTCTGTTAAATAATATACAGTAATTTCATATAAAAATAATTCTGTACTGTATTCAATTTCATGTACTAATCAATACAAAAATTTACATTACACACAGAAATCACAATAGCATGATGCATCAAATGAACAAATCCACAAGGGCCGTGCCGAGGGGTCGAACCTACGTCCGAGAGGATCCCAGACACTGCCTTAATCAACTGAGCTACAACATGGTTAAAAGAATTGCGACTGGGAAATCATCTTGATTTCCTGCAGAACCCATTGGTAAATCAAGATGATTTCCCTGGTTGCAATTTTTTTAACCATGTCATAGCTCAGTCGATTCAGACAGCGTCTGGGATCCTCTCGGACGTAGGTTCGAACCCTCAGCACGGCCCTTGTGGATTTGCTCAAGAAATTTACATCTGATAAGCATGCTGTTTGAAGTGTAAGAAAATACATTATTATATCACTGCTTTATTTTAAATATTCCTTTCTTATTTTGCAAATATATACAAAAACTGATACACAAAATTAAATCCAATCTTTGGTTGGCAGGGTACAGAGGCTGCACACGTGCGGTCCCCAGGTGAAAGGTGGCACCAGCGCACCAATAGTTCAGTCTTCCTGGACAACATTTTTAGTCAGGTATTAGAGCTTATGTCATGATTTATACATGCAGAAAACATGAAATAAGCTTAAATAGCACAATTATTCTGTATATATATAATAAACATTCTAGTCAACCTGGTGCCAGGTTTCTGAATTATTGATGTCCATATAAAAAATTATCATATTTAAACTCTGATATGATTCAGTCTTTTGTAATGTAACTGGAAAGCCAAATAGTCTTATCTTTTGCATTTTAATTTTAGTTTGAGAAATGAAATAACAGAAATAAATATTGATATATTAACAGGTCATTAAACCAAAATTAATTCATAGTCATATCATCAGTGTTAATATATTAAATTTATATCATCAGTGTTTTGATGATAATATATTTTAGATGTCTGAACACACAAAATACATCTAGAAAATAATTACTGTACAGGTACATGTAATTCTTTATGTTAATTTTTATTATAAGCATGTTTTGTTCATACAGTATTACAGTATCAGTATGAATTTAAGGTAAACACTGAGCTCGGAAATATATTCAGCATCCAGCAACACTATATAGTTTAATTTTTGATAACAGTACTCATGAGCCTAATTGTTTCCATTTGTGATTTAAGCATTGGCCACATTTTACCAAAGGGTTTTGCACATGTGAATGTAGGAAAGGCGGGACACTCGCCTACTACATTGAGGCAATCCGACATGTACTATTGGTCGACCACATAAATTATGAGTATAAATAATTGTAGCTACCACAAACTGATTAATGACACTGGTTTGAATATTTGGGGAAAATATTCACTTAAAAACACACAAAATCTAAAAATCTATGATAATTACAAACTCTGAATAAATATCTTCTTTCTAAAATAAGAATAATATACAATAAAATATAAAGATTGTATAAGAATTGTTGAAAAATGTTTTGCATATAAAACTGGTATAGTAACCACTATGAGTATCAATATATATATCAAATATATTTGAGCTTGGCAAAAAAATTACAGCTTCTACAAGCCTTATTAAAGATAGAAACCATATGTAAACGAGATTCATTAATAAAGATCTAACTGTCCTTCAGGATCAATCATAAGATAGATCATTCTAATATTATAGGATGGCATTTACTACCTTATGGAAGTCTGCAAAGGCAGGATGGGGGGGTGAGCATTACTATGCTCTAGGAAGGAAGGTAAGTCGGCACATAGTTGACACTAGCATCAAGTAGACCAACCATTTTAATTAGTGAAATGTAGTGTTGGTAAAAGTCAGTATAATGGTTCTTTACACAAGAATAAACAACCTTGAATATTCTACAAACAAAAGTTTGGTACTTGTCAAAGGCAATTTGTAGTCACATATTAACAATAATGAATATTGCTGGTCAACGCTCATATACCTCGGAACAAAAACGATAAACAGTAATCGATTTAGACCATCGTGGACGGTAACCATCATGGTGATGGTAACCCTGATGACACTTCACAGTCACAAATGTTTAACTAATTAAGGAATGGTCGCTGCAGGAGCTTTCTAATTTATCCGCTCATCAGCTCATGAGCTTAATACAGTACAGATAAAAACACCTTCAAAATCCAGCATGCATGATGGATTTTATAACCAAAACAATTAAAAGTTACAAGCTAAATGGCATGGGCAATTCATACTATTTATGAATCAGTAGCATTTGATTACAATTACAATATTGTTGTTACATATATTTTTCTTTTCCATGTGAATACATACACAGATGTTACACTTAAATAATTTAAATTTAATTTGTTCACATAATTTAAAAATATTTGAACTCAATCAAGTACTTTGAGTTCAAGTACTGTATTTGAACTCACTAACATTAAGTAAAATACTAGGTAATACAAACATTTACAGTCAAACACAGTTTATCCGCTATCTTGAGGTTATCTTAAGATGATTTCAGGGCTTAGCTTCCCCACGGCCCGGTCCTCGACCAGGCCTCTTCCTAGGTAGCTAGCTGCAACTTTGCAAACTTCTAAATACTGTGTTGTCAAAATTTAAGTCAGAGATATCCACAAATCTTCTAACTAGCATGAGCACCAGCATTTTTTTGTTTCTGCACTATATGTGCGCATATAGACACATGCCAGACAATGCCCTTCGTTTAACACAAGAATAGTCAGTATTATCTGAAGTTCTATTGA